>NC_056739.1:864080929-864193429 GCF_019279795.1 Protopterus annectens
ACACACACACACACACACACACACACACACACACACACACACACACACACACACACAACTACATTCATGTACGAGCACATCCACTCATGCATGAATCGTGCCATCCCAAATAGAACCAAAATGCTCTCATCCAAAAAAAGGAAGCCAATCTGGTGGTCCCCTGCCATAAACAAACTTTACAACAAAAAGAAACTTTTGCAGAAGAGGAAAATCCCAGGATGCAAAAAACTCCCTTACTAGCCTCAGTAAGAAACTTAGATGCCTCATAAAATCCTCCAAAGCTAGTTACGAAGATAAAATTGCCAAAGATTCCAAAGACAACCACAAAGCATTCTATAACTATGTCAAGAATCTAAATTGGCAATGCTCAGATCTGCTCTGAGCTAAAACAGAATGGCATTAAATATACTGATCTGAAGGATATTGCCAATATCCTGGCAGATCGATTCAGTGCCAACTTCACCCCCCTCTCACCCCCTAAATGGCCCATCTCAATACCGGAAGATTGCCAAATTTCAGTAATAACGGCCACACAGGTACAAAATGCACTCTCTAAAGCCAAGAATACAGCATCCATGGGACCAGATGACATCCCGGGCTGTGTACTACATGAACTGGCACCTCACCTAAGTGTCATGTTTAATCATAGCCTCATCTCAGGTTTCGTGCCCACTGAGTGGCGCAGAGCTACAGTTATCCCAATCAACAAGGGGGGATCCACCTTGGATCCCGGAAACTACCGTCCCATCAGTCTGACAAGCCTTATCTGCAAGGCCATGGAGCGTATTATCATGGAACTTATAAACAAAGACATTGGCAGCCTTTGGGTTTGTGAAGGGCCGATCTTGTCTCCTGAACCTAATTGACTTCTTTGAATCAGTCTCCAAAGCCATGGACAAGGGTAAGATGGTCCGCACAGCCTATCTAGACCTTGCCAAGGCCTTTGACACCATCCCCCACTCTGGAATCATAGATAAACTTACTAAGTTGGGCATTAATCCCTGTGTCACCCAATGGGTTGCTAAATGGCTAACTGATAGAACCCCACACTGTAAAAGTAGCAGACTCCAAATCCAGCTCCAGACAAGTGGAGTACCTCAGGGTTCAGTCCTGGGGCCGCTCTTGTTTGGCATCTACTTCTCTGAAGTACAGGTCAACACTAAGGGACTCTGACTAACAAAGTTTGCAGATGACTGCAAACTGGGAGCCATTATTGAATCCCCAAATTATGTGGATACTCTACAAAAGGGAATTACAGAAACAGATGCTTGGTGCCAGAGCCATGGGCTCAAGCTCAATGCCAAGAAATGTATTGTTATCCCCTTTGGGAAAAAACATGTATCCATGAATTACCACATAGGTGGCAATACACTAAACACAGAAAGTGTGATAAGAGACTTAGGGAGACAGGTGGACAATGGTCTCACCTTCGATAACCACATCGCCACAACAGTCAGGAAATCCTATGTGGCACACCTCATCACGAAGGGCTTTTCATCCAGAAAAAAGGAGGTCATTGTCCCACTGTACTCATCCCTCATTAGACCCATTATAGAATATAACGCCCCATTTGGTATGTACCTCTCAAGACATCTGCAACAACTGGAAAGGCCTCAGAAATACCTCACTAAAAGAATCACAGGCCTAAAGCAGATGCCCTACGCTGACCGCCTTAAAAAACTCCAGCTATACTCTGTCGCATATCATCTACTCAGAGGCAATCTCTACTTAACATACAAGGCCATGTCAAACCCAGAGCTGTTGGACATGCTACACTTAAAAGAAATCCCAATCCCTCAAAGCTACACGCTCCAGGGATCTAAACCTTGTCATCACAATAAACAAAACATGCTGGAGGGATAGGTTCCTGACCCAGAGACTCCCCAGACTCTGGAATAGATTGTCCATACATGTCAAGCAGAGTGACTCTTTGTACCTCTTCAAGAGGAACCTTGACGATTGGATGGGAGAAAGGAAATTCACCCCAGGGATCACGTCAGTCACCCTGCTAGACAGGGGTCCAGGAACACACAAGTCATGCGAAAGGTAAGACATACACCGTGGTCAAGTCAAAAATATGCAAGTTCAAATGGATTAGTCCACCCCACCAAAAAACCAAGAGGCTGGGGGATAAAGGGTGAGAAGTCAAAGATAAATTAAGATATGCAACACATACGGAATGTTATGGTGAGTACACAACTTCATCTGTTTCTGTCCATCTTCATTCCATCCTTGACAGATGGGACAGAGTCCCCAGCTACCTGAAAAATTGGGTGGCATTATGGAAGAATGTTCCTGAGCACCATAGGACGAGCCCTTGACAGATGGGACAGAGTCCCCAGCTACCTGAAAAATTGGGTGGCATTATGGAAGAATGTTCCTGAGCACCATAGGACGAGCATCCCCTTGAGACCAGATCCAACATGTAACGAGTAATAAAGGTATGGGGAGTAGCTGCTGCACAGCGATCTTCAATTGAAGCTCTGGCTTGAAAAACAGTTGAATCTGCTACAGATCTTGTTGAATGAGCTTTGACTGGTTTTTACTGGTTTTGTCAGAGTCAAATAATTTTTATTACAAGTGAATGAAATGCAGTCTCAGCCATTTTGAGAGAGTAGTCTTGGTGACTGCCACGCCAAATTTTGATCTACAGAAAGAGACAGATTGACTGTGAAAACAGAATCTTAACAGTCTATGCAAGGCATACTCCCCTTTGTTAGAATAGTTGGGGAAGAAAAATAGAAGTTATGTTCTTACCATAACGTTCCATGTTAGTTGTCTTCTTCTCGCCTTCTTCTTGCTGGATGGGTTCGGAGCCGACCTCACTCTAAAAGCTCGAGAGTTGGTTCCACCGGCTCGAGGTTCCCCTTATATCCCACAATGCTAGGCGAGAGTTACCTCAGATCTCGTTTGTAAGCTAACCCCAGCTTATAATAGTAACAGAATAACTGTAAAAAGAATCCACCTCTAACAACAGGAAGAAAGAAGGGTGACCTACATCCTGAACCAGGAAATATGCATAATAGCATATGTCTAAGAAAGAGGTGGTAGAAAGAGAGGTCACAATCACAACTCCTCTAGGTCTGTCCAGGCCAGGGGAAGGAGGGTGGGAGAAGAGGCGAGAAGAAGACAACTAACATGGAGCGTTATGGTAAGAACATAACTTCTATATGTTAAGTTGTCTATCTAGCCTTCATTCTTGCTGGATGGGACCCGTCCCTAGCACCTTGTCCCGGGTGGCCTAACGGAACAGACTCCTGAGAACAGTGGAACCAAAGTTAGTTCTATGCCTAGCAGCTAGATCCAACTTATAATGAGAAATGAAAGTGTGAGGTAGGCTGCACAAATGGTGTCAATAGGCAGTCTGTCTTGGAAAGCTAAAGAAGTAGCCAAAGCTCTGGTGGAATGAGCCTTAGGTTTATCAGGCAGCTTTTGATGTCTAATCTCATATACAAGGGAAATCAATGATGTTAGCCATCTGGATAATGATACCTTTGAAACTGAAAGTCCCTTTCTGCTCTCGCATAGGAGACAAACAACTGATCAGATTTTCTGAACTGTTTAGTTCTATCCAAGTAGTACCTCAATTGACGGTGAACATCCAGGCAGTGTAATTTTTGTTCAGACCTATTGGAGTATTCTGGAAAGACTGGTAGATCAATGGATTGATTCAGATTTGATGTCGATACCACTTTAGGCAAAAAGGACGGGTTAGTTAGGATACTCTGTCCTTATGAAACAAAAGATAAGGAGGACGACAGCTGAGTGCTTGAAGCTCTGAAACTCTTCTAGCTGATGTAATAGCTACCAGAAAAGAGTTTTCCGTGACAATAATTTTAAAGAACAGGAAGCTGCAGGTTGGGAAGAATCAAAGAAGCAAGAACTAAATTTAGGTCCCAAGGAGAAGGAGGATTTCTTATAGGAGGTCTGAGAAGAAAAACTCCTTTCAAAAACTTTGCAGAGTTTGTGGGACATTAGGGCAGATTCAGAAATACCCACATGAAAGTTAGAAATAGCTGCCAATTGAACTTTAAGTGTAGAGGAGATGAACCTGCATGGAAGAGTTCAGCTAGAAAATCAAGGACTAGTTGGATGGAAGCGGTGAAAGGGTCTATGTCCTTTCCTTGAGCCCAATATGAGAAGCGTCCACTTACTCAAATAAATCTTTCGAGTGGAAGATTTATGGGAAGCTATCAATATATCTCTAACAGAGTGAGATAATTGAGGAAGCCTGGCTAAGGTTGGAACTGGAGGAACCAAGCAGTGAGGTTCAGAGAGGGAGGGGAGCGAAACTGACCCGACTGATGGATCAAAAGATCTGGAACTAGGTCCAGATTCCAAGGTCGCTCCAAAATGTAGAAAGGGGAACCACACTTGTCGAGGCCAATAAGGAGCAATGAGGATCAATGAGGCCTTCTGAGCGATAGCTTTCTGTATTACTTGAGAGATCAGTGGGAAAGGAGGAAATGCATACAGAAGTCCCCGCCAAACTTGGACTAGAGCGTCTCTGCTGGGTTGGCCTGGTAAAGGGAATAGAGTGAAATATTCTCTGCACTTGCTGTTTTGGGGTAGCAAAAGATCGCAGCAAGGCTGACCCCACTTGAGAAAAATTTCTCTCACTACAGAGTCTTTCAGAGACCACTCGTGAGGCATGAGTATAGCTCTGCTCAACTTGTCCATAATATGATTGGACTTCCGGATGTTGCTATCAGAAACCGCTGAGAAGAAATCATTGCCACAGTCTGAGTGCTTCTCGACACAGGGGTATGATCTGGTTCCGCCTTGTTTGTTGATGTACCACACTACAGACATATTGTCTGTCTGGATTGTCGTTCCCAAGGGAAGAGAGTCTTGAAGGGCTTGCAACGCTAAAAGCACTGCTCTCATCTCCAGAACATTTATGTGCAAGTGGCATTCGTTTGGTTGCCATGTGCCCTGTTCTGTCCTGCCCTGATAATGCCCCCACCCGATCAGGGAGGCATCCGTTGTCAGAGTAGCAACCGGAGGAGGTGGAACAAAGGGTCTTCCGACAGGAGCTGGGGAAGACATCCACCACATGAGATGCTTTTGCAGCTTGCGTGATCACAATGGTGTGAGACATTGGAAGTTCCTGGTATGACCATTGAGTAAAAGCATCCACTGAAGGATCCATGTGGTATCTGGCTAATGGAAGCAGAGGTATGGCCACTGCCATAATTCCCAACACCTTTAGAACTAACCTGGCTTTGATTCTGTTGTTGTTGAGAAGGAGTGATACCAATTTGTGAATGTCTGATATTCTCTGATGTGTTAGCCTTGCAGACATGTTTATTGTATCTAGATTTGCGCCTATGTAGGTAATAGTACGACAAGGCGACAAAACAGACTTTTCGCAATTTATTGAAATACCCAGCTTTTGACAAACGCGAAGTGTAATCTCTGGCCATCAGAAGGAGATGCTTGGTGGGAGCTGTGAGGAGCCAGTCGTCCAAATATGGAAACACCTGGAATCCTTGTCGTCTCAGATGAGAAGCTACCACTGCCATGCATTTGGTAAACACCCGGGGGGCAGTGGTGAGACCAAAGGGCAGGGCCCTGAACTGAAAATGACTGGTTCCCAGCCTGAAGCGGAGGAATCTTCTGGAGCGTCTGTTCATCTTTATGTGATAGTACGATCCGAAGGTCTATAGAGCACATCCAGTTTCCTTTGCCCAAAGGGGAAGGATGGATTGCAGCGTGACCATCCGAAATCTTGTTTTCTTGACTGATTTGTTCAAGACACTGAGATCCAAAATTGGTCTCCAGTCCCCTGTTTTCTTTGGAACTAAAAAGATCCTCGAGTAGATTCCGGATCCTTGCTGGTCTGCTGGAACTCGCTGAATTGCTCTTTTGCAAGCAGTTTTGAAATTTCCAAAACTGCTAGATCCTTTTGAGGTGGAACATCTGGAAGGGATTTTTGACTGCTTTGGAAAGCGAAGAAAGGGGATAGAATAGCCTTGAAATGATGGACTGTACCCATTTGTCTTGAGTCAGGGATAGCCAGGCTTCTGGGTACAGTGACAATCTTCCCCGACTGCCTCCGAAGATGGGCAGTCGGGCAACACCTCAGGGATGCTGAAAGGGCTTGTCAGGAAGACTTCCCGATTGCCCTGGTTCTGCGGACCCCCTGCCCCTAGGGCGGCGTCTACCATTGTTATTCCGCCTCTGCCTCTGGCGGAAAGCGACTCTGTCGTCAGGCTAAGTCCCTTGGGATTGTTTACGGAACCACATCTTTCCACCTTTCTGGCCTTTGGGGTAAGGCCTGGAAGGAGTAGAAAACGGACTCAGGCGGCAGAAAGGGTCTTGCCATCAGTCTCGCACCTAGTCAGGGTTTCTTTCACTTGAGGACCAAAGAGAGATGATCCATCAAAGGGGAGTTCGTGAAAGATGTCTTGAAGGGTCCATAAATTGCATAGCCGCATCCAGGCATGCCTACGTAAGGCCACACCTGTCCCTGCGGCTCTGCTCGCTCCATCAGCCAGAAGAAAGAGGCATGGAGGAGTTGGTTATGGAATTAGGGTAGCCAGCTGCGTGTTCATCTTATCTTGGAAACCCGCAGCTGTAGGATCCTTTAACATTTCACTCGCTTCCTTGATCAAGTCCCTTTGAAGACGAGTAAAATGGCACAAGTAGTTCAGCGAAGCATGGTAAATGTCGCTGACGAGAACATCCGCTTCCATCTATCCATGGACCTAGATTCCTTGTTAGGTGGATGGACAGGTACTGAAGGATCAGCTAGCTCCTTCTTAGTGGCAGCAGCTACCACCATAGCATCCACAGAAACTCCTTTTGTTAAAATTGTTTGTCTGCTGGAGCTGTTATGAACTTAGAGGGTCTCCTGGGAGTGGGGTCCACTGAATCAGGAGCCGTCCATGCCTTCTTAGCAACCACCTGCATGAGGGGGTCAAAGGGGACACCCAGGAGGTGGAAGGGCGAGAGCCAACGCCTCAAGATACACAGATTCGTCCTCCGAAGGGTTGAGGGCTGGCCAATTTCCCTCTGTTTCAGGATCTCCAGAATGTCTGCAAATGAGACATCTTCAGAAGGGGAACGGGGAACCCTCAGAATCATCCAAATCTGTGTCTGACGTGATGGACTCAGGTGTGTTAATGTGTTTCCTCTTACACTTCCTCTTCCGAGGGGGCTCTTCTGCCAAATCAGGAGAGGCCTCGGAAGAGGATGAAATCCCACAGGGGTTCCTGAGGAGCTGGCTCTCTGCGGTCCGGGATGAGGGAGAGAGTCGACTTAGCCTGAGGCACCATAGAGGGAGGGGCGGACGGAGCAGACTGTGGAGTAGAGCCAGGCTCTAACACACTCCGCATGACCTCGAACGCACCCCTGTCAGGCAGAGCCAGAGGTCCCGCTCCGAGAAGCTAAGAACCCCCTCGGCACCGACAGTGATGGCTCGAGGTCGATGTCGGAGCCGAACTCACCAGCGCCGAAGCACCGAGAGGAGAGGGTGGGACAAGGGTCCGATGCCACTCACCCCTCGAGCCGACGAGGGAAGTCCGGCGCCGAGATTCTTCCAAGGAAGAAAGCGGAGCCGGCACGGAGCCGAAGACAATTGTATCGGCTCCGATGCAATCACAGTCTCGGTTCCGACGACCCGGCTCCGAGCTCAAGAGAGTCGAAGGAGGAATATGTTGATGGACGGGGCAGGCATCGACTGATGAGTCGGGCTCTGAAGCATCTGGGCCAGTGCCTCGGACTTAAGTAGTCGACTCACTACCCTCTGAAGGTCATGATCCGACAGCCTCGATGACCTAGAGGAGTGAGATCTTTGGCTCCGTTCAGACAGCAGGAGAGATCCTGGAGCCGAATGAACGGAGCCAAGAGATGGTGACCTGGACCTCTTCCTAGTTGTCGGCTCCGAAGGTCTGGTCGGAGCCGACACGGAACTCTACCTCGGCTCCGCCGAGCCGAGGGGGCCACAGAAACTGTGGGCCGAGACTTATCGGCTCCAGCCGGAGCCGATGAAGGCAAAGGTTGAGAAACCTTAGGTCTCGGCTCAGTAGCCGGCCAAAACCTAGATGCCTTAGAGGGCTTCCCTGTTGAAACAGACAGGGAATCCTCTGGCTTGAGTAAGCCTCTAAGAATCAATTTATTCTTTCTTTCCTGCAGGACCCTGGGGCTGAAGCCATGGCACACAGCACAGGAGTCCTGCAGGTGCAAACCCAGACAATAGACACAAGAATTGTTAGCGTTTGTCAGAGACATTTTCTGACAGCACGCATCACACTTCTTGAAGAGACCTTTGCTTCTTTAGACATTTTGTTTGAACAGGTGTACACAAACACGCACACAAACACACTAGTTACACCCTGTCAAAATTAAATTATAATAAAAGCAGTGCTAGAATTTTAATAAAATAATGCACACACACTCCACTAGGGAAGGAAAGGCCTATAGGCCCAAGGGAAGAACCTAAGGTTCTTGAGAAAACGGAAATTTTTTGGAAGGGAATAAAAAGTTTTCTAAACTACACTAAACTAAGTAAATATATTAAATTAAAGGGGTTTTTAAAGACCGATTTCAACAAGAAATAGTACTTACCAGGAACCGGTAGAAAAACCAACCTCGAAGCTGTAGCGGCAAACGAGATCTGAGGTAACTCTCGCCTAGCATTGTGGGATATAAGGGGAGCCTCGAGCCGGTGGAACCAACTCTCGAGCTTTTAGAGTGGCGAGTCGAACGAGGTCGGCTCCGAACCCATCCAGCAAGAATGAAGGCGAGATAGACAACTTAACATCTTTGGTTCCGGTACAGCACAGCAGCACCTTCTTAAATTAATTTTTCAGACTAACGAAGACTTGAATGGCTCTGCAAATTCACAAAGGTGCATCCAGTCACATCTCCTATTGGCTATGCCTGTACCCGCCACTGGACACCCTTTCGGCTGTATGGGCAATCAGCCTCATGGACGAGTTGGAAAGACTCCAGGGTGGCCATCTGAGAAGCAACTTTGTCTTGTACTCTCCTCGGTCATAGCTCCCGACAGGGTATCCAATAACCCCTTGATCAAATCCCTTTGGAGTCTGGTAAAATGTGCCAAGTAGTTCATGGACCTTATAGCAAAGGTCAATGAAGCGTATACCCACTTCCCAAACATGAGTGGGTGGATAAACAGAGGAACTTTCCTCAGCTATTTCCTTTTTGGGGGTTGCCACAACAACCATAGCTTCGAATGAGAGACCCTTGGCACAAAACAGCGTAGCAGATATTATCTTGTCTGGTCTCTTTGCGATGGGCTTGACAGAATTAGGGGCTTTCCACACTTGCTGTGAAATCAACTTAACAAGATCAGCAGGCGGCGTCAAACCAAGAGGTAGACAGGTGGGTGCCAAAAGCCTGCAGGTAACAGAGGAAGGGTTTTGGGACTTCCAGTCACCCCTCTGTTTAAAGATTTCCAGGATGTCTCTAAATGAGACACTGATGGGGGGGGGGGGTCTCCTCAGTCACCCCTGAAGTCTGCATCTTCTGTGATAGATTCCTGAGGGGAATCCAAGTGCTTCCTGCGAGGTACCTCCTCAGAGGAAAAGTCAGGGGAAGTATCAGAGGATGACAAGACCGGTGGCTGTGAAGCCTGAAGTTTCGGCAACCACTGCCCAAGTGAAGAGGCTGGAGGAACATCTGGAGTAGAGAGGGACCTGTTCCGATGGGCACCAACTGTGTATCTGTAAGAGAAACTGCCCTCTGCACAGCCCTGAAGAAGGAAGGAAGCCCAGAACAGAGCTAGACTGCTTCAAAACCAGGTTCACCTCCTGCTTCAAAAGGGAGCAACCCTTGAGACAAAAGCCAGAGTGGAAGTCATTCAAGCCAAAGCTCTGAGGAGCAAGAATGGCTCCAAAAAACCTTGAGTCGAGACCTGCTCCCTGGAACCCACAGGGAAGCCACAGCTCTAGGGAGGTCTATTGTTCAGATATAACTGAAGAGCTCAGGGAAACAAGTCTGCTCCACAGAAGCGAACTCTGCAGCCAGCCCAGTTGGTGACGGGGGAACTGAAACAGAGGACTCAAAGTTTCAGAAAAAGTTAGAGGAGGAGTAGTAAACGGGGTAAAGGATGTCTCTGCACCAAAATCAGAAGGAATATGCAATATGCACCAAAAATGGAGTGGTAAGCCCTCTAGCCCACATAATGTTGTTCACCAGCCTCTCCAAGTCACGTTCTGACAGGCTTTTGGTGGAGCAGACTGAACAGGAGGAAGGAGACTTGGACCTCTGCAGAAATACTTCAGGAAATTCTCCAGTCAAGGGTCTATAGAGAGTCTATGGAGGGTGAATAAGTCACAAGTCCCATCCCAACACAACACTTTCACAATGGAAGGACTCGAAACTTTAGTTGGAACAGAAACAGAAATTTTCTGCACCGTGGTGTCAGAAGCAGATGCCTTTGGATCCGATGAAACTGTAGGAACAGAGTTTAACTTTTTGGACTTCGGAGCTGGCAGTTTGAACAGAGTGGCTTTTCTTTTTAGTTTTGTCCATGGAGGACAGAAGCCAAAGCAGTATCAGTTTTTGCTTAGGCTCCCGTAAAGAAGGCTTCCCCAAATGCAGATGGCACAAGACCCTTCAAAATAAATTTATTACTCCTCTGAACTAAATCCCTATGCCTAAAAGCATGACATATGCTGCAGTCTTCTTGGAGATGGAGAGGGCCAAGGCAATACAAGCAAGGCATAAAAGTCCTATGAGGGGATCTTGTGGCAACAGTTCAAGTATTTTTTGAAACCAGAAGGGGTCTTTACAATGACTGACAAGAGTGAGAGGGAAAAAAAAAAAAGAGGGAAAATTAAGATTTTATTTCTTTTGAGTCATCACTGATGACAGTACACAAACATGTATGGAAAGGAAGAGATAAATTAGGGAAAAGGGCAGAAAGAGAAAAACTAACAATGATATGATAGTCACACAGTACACAGCATACAGAGAGAAGAGGGATGGAAAATATATCCGTGATGATTTATAGAATACCCAAAGGGTAAAGAGATGTAGAAAAATGTAAAGATTAAAAGCAGAAATTTACCTAAATGGAGGAAAGCTCGAGAGTCTCAGCTAAACGTGACCGTTTTGAAAAGTGGCAAATGAGATCAGAGGTAATGGAGACCGAGAGAGAGAGAGGGAGGGAGACCGAGAGAGAGAGAGGGAGGGAGACCGAGAGAGAGAGAGGGAGGGAGACCGAGAGAGAGAGAGGGAGGGAGACCGAGAGAGAGAGAGGGAGGGAGACCGAGAGAGAGGGAGGGAGACCGAGAGAGAGGGAGGGAGACCGAGAGAGAGAGAGGGAAGGGGAGGGAGACCGAGAGAGAGAGAGGGAAGGGGAGGGAGACCGAGAGAGAGAGAGAGAGGGAGACCGACCGACAGAGATAGAGAGGGAGACCGACCGACAGAGATAGAGAGGGAGACCGACCGACAGAGATAGAGAGGGAGACCGACCGAGAGAGGGGGGAGGGGAGACCGACAGGGGGGAGGGGAGGGGAGACCGACAGGGGGGGGAGGGGAGACCGACTCTGGATAGAGCTGAAGCTAAAGAGTGTTTTTGGATAGCATGAGTTGTAGTAATGGCAGTTGGTTCTGATGTCACAACCGAACCCATCTGTCATGGATGGAATGAAGATGGACATTAGACTATTATATTAAATGAATAGCTTACCAAGTTGTGTATGACCCGAGGTTAAAAGCCTACTGACGGCAGTACATCAGCGAGTCAGTAGGGATAAATTAGCCTCTGGCAAGAGTGGCACCAATGAAACCAAAACAGCACATTAAAAAAGTCTTTAGAAAACGCATCCATCCATCTTAAAACCCTCCACCTTAATCTGCTCTGCCCCCACTCTCCAACAACTTCAAATCAAGACCAAAGAAGCCTTTACATCCATTAAAACCTGGCTAACAAACTCTCAGATAATACTAAATCCTAAAAAGACAACCAAAAATGTCAAGGACAATACGATTCAACCAGTCAAATTTATTAACAGCACCCAAAACATAAAACACACGTGCGTTTTATGTTTTGGATGCTGCTAATAAATTTGTCTGGTTGACTCATTGTCCTCGACAGTTTTGGCTGTCTATTGGTTATAAGTTTGGAGTTGGTGTAAATCCTAAAAAGGCCCAACTTATGCTCTTTCATCCTTCCAAAGCAGCAGCACCTACTCCCCTGTTCTCTATTTCTGCACCAGATAATACCCCCCATATCCCCCACCACACAAACCAAATTGCTAGGGGTCATTGACAATAAATTGAAATTTGACAAACACATAGCGCATGCAATAACCAAAAACTAGGTACTCTTTACAGATCTAAAAACTTTCTAACCAGCAACAGTAAAGTTACCCTAGCTCATACCCATCTTCTGTCTACTTTACTGTATGCTTCTGCTGTCCTAATTAAACAAGAACAATTTTAAAACAAGCCATCAGTATGCTACAACAAAATGGTAAAATTCACCACAAACCCCTCCTACTGCATCCACCACAGTCAGGCCCTAAAACAGCTTTCCTGGCTGAACTCCCAAACACCTTAGCTGTAAACCAACTCCTTGTAGCTCACCAAATACTGTTCCAACCTGACAAAACTCCAGCCTTACAAGACTTGATCACCCTCTACTCCAATAACAGAGAACCTAGATCTACTAACAAGGCACTAATCGCAATCTCCAAAAGCCATTAAAGTTATGGTGACTCTGTATTCTAGCAACATTGCCAAGACTTGGAACTTTCCCTACCACTACAAATCAGGGTACAACCTAACAAAACCATCTTCAAAAAACAGCTCATTTACCACCTAACCAGCTCCTGGCTGGCATATTCTAACTCCTTTCCACTACTTACTATCCAACCTCCTCTTTAAAACTCCCACGGATGGAATATATATTATCACATTAACTCACTGCTGCCTACTCCCCACTGTCCAATCTATACCCACTAACTCTCCCCTAGACTTAGTTGAAAAGCTTTCCCTTAAAGAATGTCAATGCACCGCATGTGAACTTATCTGAATTCTCCTCCTTTTTTAGTTTTTCCTTTCTCGTCTCATCTTCAGTACATCTTCAAGACTATCTCTGCTAAACATACTGTATGAACAACAATCATATGTTACAATAACTGAATGTGTAGACCACAATGCTCATGTAAATATCTTTATGTATAGTATTTTAGCAATTGTTCTGGAGCTTTTCCTCCCTGGGCCTCCGCTGAAAACTGACAGCTCTGTCCAGTCGGACCTCCCCGGTAAAAATAAACAAAACAAACCCTCTTCTGATGTCTTTGTCACCAAGGACAACTCAAGACTTCAAAGCAGATCATTAAGTCACCAAGAGCAGTTAATTAGGTAACTAAATAGTGGAACAGGTCACTGACTCAACAAAAGAACATCAATAAACTGGACAATGGAATGACTTCTGATCTAACAGTAAGGGCATGTCAGCCAGTGTGCAGTAGAACAAACCAACAGCAGCCAGAAATCAGCTAAGATGCTAGCACAGAGATTACGGGTTGCACTTGAAAATGGTCTTGAAGGGACTACTGACAATAGGATCAACTTGTTATAAATATAGTTAGGCTTATAAGGGCTCTAGGGCCATTAGCATAGTAACCTCCTCTGAATGTATCAGCAAGGCAATTTATACTTTTAAATTATGTGGAGAAAATAAAAGCACAGTAACAACTCAGGAAAAATCTACAAGTGATAATTAAAAGATTAACTGGGAAAGTGGTCAGTGGGTGACAGTAAGGGTCAGAGATTTAGAATAATTTAACAGAATCTGAATTTGAACACAAAGCCAGACATTTAAAAGGTTTTATATGCACATCATTACATTAATGCACTGAAAGGAAAGAAACCTCCCATCCTTGACAGCTTCTCCTTTACTTTTCAAAGATTTCTCCAGAACTTTTCATTATAGCATTGAAAGAAGCATCACAGATTCCTTTGCCTACCAAAATGTTTGTTCCTTGCTTTCAGCCAGTATTAGTACACTATTTTTGGCATTCATCACCCCAAACTGTTCTGCCCCCACCTAGAAGTGTACACCACCAGTTTCTAGCTGCTTGTTCTTCATACTCATAAAAGCTTCTTTCATGCTCACCCCCAAGCTGTACAAAACAACTCCTACCACTGAAACGGAATATGGTCTCTCCCATACATGGAAAAGGTCAAATTCAATGTAATGCAAGCTAAAATATGTGCATGGTAACGGCAAGTTCACTACATACACAGCAGGCAATGGTTTATACCATGTTCACTTTTATATCGTTTAAATATCTTGTGGACAAAGGGGATCTTTTTTCTTTTCCTTTTTTTAATTCAATTATATATATGCAATCAGGGGACTTTGCAACCAAGACAATTTTACCAGTAAAGTACAGTTGTGTACACTTACCACAAATGCAGATGTTAGAGTGTGTATTCACTGTTGCAGTCATTACATTTGGGTATTCTGCTGGGAGGTTGCCCTCAGTCGGCCTGATTAACAAAGTCTTGGGTCCTGCGTCGGTTGCTGCCCCTTCTTCCAGGACGTCAGGTTGGTCAGGGGTATAAAACATGCAGCCGATGCCATTACATCAGTTTTTCTTGCCCCACATGTCAGGTGCCCCCCGAATGGGGAGCAAATAAAATTAACACAAAAATATACCTCCAACCCAAAGCAAATACACCAAAAAGGCTTTTACGCATAGTAAAATATAATAGAGGTATAGGAAAAAACAGGGGGCTGGAGGGAGGGTAACCAGTACTGCAACAGTGAATACACTCTAACATCTACATTTATGGTAAGTGTACATAAAGTACAGTTTTGTACCTACCATAAATGTAGATGTTTGAAGATCCACATTGCTGCAGTCATAACCTGTGGGTAGTCCGCTGTCCTCGGTCGGCCCGAATACCAAAGTGTTAGGCTGGCGTCGGTCATGGTCGCTCAGATCTGACGTCAGTACGCCGTGGTACTAAAGCGCATGACCGACGCCATATCCTCAGTCTTTCTTGCCCCAGATGTCAGAAGGCCTTAAAAAGAAAGGCCATAGCCAAAAATGGAAAAACACCCAACCACCCATGTAGAAACAATATTTACAACACAAACCACACAACCACCCCAAACTACAGAGGGGAAGGAGGGAGGGTAAATTAGACTGCAGCAATGTGGATCTTCGAACATCTACATTTCTACATTTATGGTAGGTACAAAACTGTACTATGTTCTTCATCTCACATTGCTGCAGTCATAACCTGTGGGTAGAATCTCAAAGCAAAGGTAAAGGGAGGTAGGCAAAATCATAAAGCATTGGGAGCTGCTAACATGCCCTGTAAAACTGCAGTGGCAAACCCAGCCCTAGATTTGGAATAAAGAGGGAGATGGTAATGTTTAGAAAAAGTGTGCACTGAACTCCAAGTAGCTGCCTCCAAAATATCTTTAGTAGCTACTCCCCTTAAAAAAGCAGAAGTGGCAGTCGCCCTAGTGGAATGAGGTCTGATTCCAGCCGGAACCTCCTTACCATGATGAGAACAACAAAAAGCAATACAATGGCCAATCCACTTAGAAATAGTTTGTTTTGAAACAGGTTTCCCCTGAGAACCCAAAGCAAAAGAAATAAACAACTGTTGAGACTGCCTGAACCCTTTTGGTTCTGCTCAAATAATAACGCAACTGCCTGTGAATATCCAAAGAGTGCAAAATTTTTTCCCCTTTATTTTGGGGATCAGCATAAAATGTAGGCAAATGAATAGATTGGTTTAATGCCACATTAGAAACAACCTTAGGCATAAAAGTAGAGTTAGTACACAGGGAGACCCTATCCTTATGAAATATCAAGAAGGGTTCAACTGCCATTAGAGCCTGTAATTCAGATACCCTTCTAGCAGACGTAAATGGCCAACAAAAAAGCAGTCTTCCAAGACAAAAACTACAACTCTGTAGTAGCTGCAGGTTCAAAAGGAGGTAAAGTGAGCTTTTCCAACACAAAATTGAGATCCCAGGAAGGAGTAGGAGCTCTACGTGGGGGTCTTATGTTTTTTGCCCCTCTAAGAAATTGCTTAAACAAAGGGTGAGAGAATAAAGGAGGGTCACAGTCAGTGAGCAGAAATGGCTGCAGCATGAACTTTCACAGAGGAGAAAGACAAACCCTTGTCTAATAATTCTGTAAGATACTGAAGTGAAACACTCAAATTAGGCACAGAGACATCAAAGCTCTTTGTTTTGCTCCAAAGAAAAAATCTCCTCCATTTATCAGCATAAACTTTCCTGGTACTAGGCCGTCTGGCCTCCAAAATGACATTCAAAACTTGTTGAGGAAGCTGCGACCCCCCAGGGTCTAAAACAGAATATGCCAAGCTGTCAGATGCAGGGACTGTATCCTGACATTGCGGAAATGATTGCTTGCCTGGGACAAAAGGTGTGGAACTGATGGCAAAGGCCAAGGAGGCTCCCGTACTAAACTCCTCAGCAGAGGGTACCAGTGCTGACGTGGCCAATCTGGAGCTATTAGAATCATGCAAGGCTTGTCCTGTCTGACCTTCAAGAGCACCTTGGGAAGAAGAGGCAGAGGAGGAAAGGCATAGACGTGAAGGTTGTTCCAACTGAATGATAGAGCATCCACTTTCCAAGCTTTTGGGTGAAACAGCTTTGTGCAAAACTTTGGCAGTTGGAAATTTAGTGGAGAAGCGAACAGATCTATGTCTGCAGTTCCCCAAGCCACAGTCAACTGTTGAAATACATGAGGATCCAATTTCCACTCGTGAGGATCCACCATCTGTCTGCTCAAAACATCTGCTAAGGAGTTCTGTGCTCCCGGCAGAAACCTTGCCTGAAGAGTGAGGTGCAAACTGAGAGCAGTCTCCCACAAAATCATAGCTTGTCTGCAAAGAGGGTACGAATGGGTTCCCCCTTGCTTGTTGATGTACCACATGACTGTTGTGTTGTCTGTTTGAATCAACACCTGTCCTGGTTGAAGTAGATCCTTGAAGGCCATCAGGGCAAATTGGACTGCTAACATCTCCTTCATGTTGATATGCAAATGTTGTAGTCTGGGAGGCCACGTGTCTTGAACCCATTTCCCATTGAAGTGTGCTCCCAAAGCCATGTCTGAGGCATCTGTCGTTAAGATCTGACTCGCCTCTGGTCGGGTCACAGAGAGTCCCTTGTTTAGGTGACATTCCTGAGCCCACCACAAGAATTCCCTTTGGATGCAAGGTATTATCTGAATGACAGTGTCCAAATCGTGGCAGTGTTGAGTCCATACGCTTTTGAGATACCATTGTAGCTTCCTCATATGCAGTTTGGCATTGGTAAGCACCAGAATACAAGATGCCATGAACCCCAAGGCCTGAAGGACTGTCCTTGCAGTCAGCCTGGACCGTAGAGATAATTGCTGGAAGTAAAGGGCAAGATTTCTTTGTTTGTCCTGGGTCAAAAACACCATCTGAGAGGCTGTGTTCAGTCTCATACCCAGAAAGCACATGTCCTGAGAGGGTACTAGACTGGACTTTGTTTCGTTCACAGAATACCCTAGGCACCTTAACACTGCCATAACATACTGAAGATGGTGAAGTAACTTGACTTTGTCTTGAGCAAGAATCAGGCAATCATCCAAATAAGGATAAATTTGTATTCCCCTTAGTCTTAAGAAGGCTATCACCGGCGCTAGGACTTTTGTGAACACCCTGGGCGCAGTAGATAAGCCAAAGGGCAATGCAGAGAACTGATAATGAAAAGTGCCAGCCCGAAAACGCAGGAACCTCCTGCAGCTGGGCCTGATAGGAATGTGAAGATAAGCCTCTTTGAGATCCAGAGTTACCATCCAGTGATCTTTGCCTAGCAGAGGCAGAAGCTGTTGCAAAGTTAACATCTTGAATTTGGGAATGTCCAGGTATGTGTTGAGAATAGACAAGTCCAGAATTGGCCTCCAAGTGTTTCCTTTCTTTGGTACCAAAAACAGGCAAGAATAAAATCCTAGGCCTACTTCTGACGGAGGGACCCCCTGGATAGCCCCCATTTTTAAAAGTAAAGAAATCTGTTTGTGAGCCTCCAACTTTTGCTGAGTAGGAACGTCTGGCATGCCTTTGAAAGGAGGCAAGGTGTGAAAATAAAACTTGTAGCCTTGGTCTATAATGTCCAACACCCATTTGTCCTGGGTGACTAAGCGCCAATTTTTCCTGAAAAGTGCCAACTTTCCTCCCAGAGGAGCTGCCAGACAGAGGGATCTGGCAGCTGGAGATACAGGTCATTGAGTCTGTTTACGAAAAGGCTGACCCCTGCCCTCACCTAAAGATTGTGCAGGGGAACTCCACGTCCTAGGCCTGAAAGAACCCTGAGCATGAGCTCTGCCCCTACCACGTCTAGATCTGCCCCTAGACTGTAAATCAGAAGAAGGATAAGCCCATCCCTTAGTAGGCCAATTTCTGCTAAACTTAGGGGGCTGCACCTGTAAAAAATCCTTAACTGTCTGCATAGACTTAGCTCCGTCTTCCATTTTCTTCAAAACTGACTCCACAGGAGAACCAAACAGAACTTCAGATTGAAAGGGAGCATCCAGAATTCGAGCTTTAACATGCTCTGACAAGTTCTGATCCTTAAGCCAGGCGTGCCTACGAATAACTGATCCAGTGGCAGCCACCCTGGAAGAAGCCTGAAGAGCATCAAAACCACACTGCAAAGAATGCTTACCCACCTGATCAGAGGCATGAACTAAATCCTGCAATTCCTTACACTCCTATGCCCTCTGCCAAAGCATCTACCTTAGATTTTAACTGACTTAGGAGAAAATTCTGGTACTTCAGCATATGAAACTGGCAATTCAAAGCCCTCATTGCTAGAGTGGAAGAGGTATACACTTTTTTACCCCACCTATCCAAAGCTCTAGAATCTTTATCCATAGGAACTGGAGTCTTTAAAACAGAAGCCCTGACACCCTTAGGTCCCTGGCTAATAGTTTCCGGGCCAGCTCTTGGGCTTTTATACAAATATTTATGAGCCTCTGGCACTCTGTAATACCTGTCTGGCTTGACCGGGGCAGGAGGCAAAGAATCAGGATTAAGGGAAGCTTCAGAGAAAACATCCAAAACAGGGGGTATAGCCAAGGGCCTATGCTGTGGTAAAAACAAAAATTCCCCAAGTCTCTTTCGAGAATCTGAGAAATCCTGACCTTCCCACTTAAAATGCTCCCTCATGGAATGCAGGGTTTCAGAAAAAGAAAAATCCTCTGGAGGGGAAGCAGGAGGACTAGAATCCTCTGCATCTGAATCAGAATAAGGAGGAAAATCCTGAATGTCTTCAGCCGAAGACTCCGAGTAATCTGAGGAATGCTCCAATCCTTCCACCTCTGGCACCACCCTAGGCCTCTTATCTGGAGGGGGCATATAACCCCTGATTAAGGTAATCAAATCCTCTGCCATTTTCAGCATATGCTTTTTAGGTACAGAACCTGCAGAACTAGGGCTGACGCCAGAGGAAGACAAACCAGGCCTGACCTTGGAAGGTACCTTAGAGACAGAAGTAGAAGGCCTAACCACCTTATGCAAAGAAGGGACTACAGAGACCTGAGAGGCCCCCTCAGCCTGACCCGACTCCTGAGAGGCCACATCCTGCAAAATTAAAGGCTCCCCCTGAGGCTCAGCTGAAACCTCGGCTGGATCCACAGATTCCACCATAGTTTCTAAAGAACCGGCGTCCGTAACGGACGACTCATCCTGCTTGGACTTTAACGATTTTTCCTTACGCTTCTTAGCGGTAGCGGGCGGAGGATCCAACGGCATATTGTAGTTACACCGCTTACCGAAGACAAGCCTAGCACAATCTAACCTGCGTTTAATGGTGCGCTTATTAAATCTAGCACAAAAGCGACACCCGACTACGTCGTGCTCAGGCCCCAAGCAAGGAATACAGAGAGAGTGGTAATCCCTATGAGGTATCTGTTTCCCACAAGAAATACAATTATTCACTTTTTCTGACATCCGGATTTAACTTAGGCAAGAAAAGACAAAAATATTCCCCAATGGGGTACTTAGCCCAACTTGGTCTTCGGTCTGAAACTCAGAATACGAAAATTTCAGGACGCCGAACGGCACTTGCAAATGCTGCTGCTGCTTCGGACCATGCGGCAAGAAAGACTGAGGATATGGCGTCGGTCATGCGCTTTAGTACCACGGCGTACTGACGTCAGATCTGAGCGACCATGACCGACGCCAGCCTAACACTTTGGTATTCGGGCCGACCGAGGACAGCGGACTACCCACAGGTTATGACTGCAGCAATGAGAGATGAAGAACATCCGTACTATGTTCGTGTTTCACTGTTGCAGTCATTACATTTGGGTAGATTCCCAAAGCTATGGTTGGGAGGATAGATTTATACAGCATTAGGACTGGCAATAAGGCCCTGCAAAACAGCAGTGGCAAAGCCAGCTCTGGATTTAGAGAAAATTGGTAAATGATAGTGCTTGATGAAAGTATGAACTGAACTCCAGGTAGCAGCTTCTAGAATATCCCTGGTAGGAACACCTCTGAGAAAGGCTGCAGCCCTGGTGGAAAGGGATCTAATCCCCCTGGGGGACAGGTTTTTCATGGTGCTTATAGCAGAAATGAATACAATGGCTTATCCATTAGGAAATGGTTTGCTTTGAAATGCCCTTTCCCTCTGCCCTTGCAGCAAATGCTACCAGCAGTTGTTCAGATTTTTAGAGATTTAGTCCTGTCCAAGTAAAATCTAAGTTGTCTGTGCACATCCAATGAATGCAGAATCCGCTCCCCCTTGCTCTGTGGATTGGGAAAGAAAGTTGGCAAATGAATGGACTGATTAAGAGCCACACTGGATACACCACCTTGGGCATGAAGGATGGACTGGTCCCGAGTGACACCCTGTCCGCATGAAAGATGATGAAAGGCTCCACTGCCACAAGGGCCTGTAATTCAGAAATCCTTCTAGCTGAAGTGATTTCTAAAAGGAAGGCTGTTTTCCAGAAATTTTAAGTCTGCAGTAGCAGCTGGCTTGAAAGGAGGTAGAGTGAGTTTCTCCAGTACAAAGTTAAGCTCCCAGGCAGGGGTTGGAGCTCTCCTGGGTGGGCTCAAGTTTTTGGCTCCTCAGAGATACTGCTTTAGCAGAGGATGAGAGAAGGGGGGGGGGGAGTTCTGTGTTGTAATGAGCTGAAATGGCTGAGGCATGGATTTTGATGGAAGAAAAAAAAGACAGGCCCTTGTGAAGCATCTCAGGTAAAGTATTGCAAAATCTGAGGTAAACTGGACACTGCTGTGCTCATCGCTTGAGATAAGATTCCAGGCACAGCAGAATCTTTTCCATTTATCAGCATAACATTTTTTAGCACTAGGTCTTCTCGTCTCCAAAATGACATCCATCACAGGTTTGCTGAGGGATGCTAAGGGGGAATTTAAGTGATTAGCCAAGCTACAAGATTCAATGTTTGGAGCTGAAGGTGCAGAATTTGGTTGTTCTGCTGGGACAGTAAGGAAGATGTCCGAGGCAGGTGCCATGGAGAAATTTGTAACAGACTGCGCAGGAGTGGGTACCAGTGTTGGCAAGGCCAGTCTGGAGAAATCAAAATCATTTTTGGTTTGTCCTGTTTGACTTTTAGTAGACGTTTGGAGAGTAGAGGCAGAGGGGGAAAGGCATAGACTGATAGGTTGAGAAGCATCCACTTTCCAGGCTTTTTGTGAGGAGCTCTTGTGAATAAAATTGTCCAACTGGTAGTTCTGGGGTGAGGCAAAAAGATCTATGTCTGGGTTCCCCCATTTGTGTCTCAACATCTTGAAAATCTGTGGTTCCAGTTTCCATTCGTGGGGGTCCATGAGATTTCTGCTTAGTTCGTCTGCCAAAATATTCAGCTTTCCTGGCAGGAATTGAGCTTGTAGTTGTACTTGATAGCTCAAGGCAGTGTCCCACAGTGCCGTGGCTAGTCTGCAGAGGGGGTAGGAATGTGTACCCCCCTGCTTGTTCATGTACCACATGACTGTGGTGCTGTCTGTCTTTACCATTAGTTGTCCTGGATGAAGGTAGTCCTTGAAGGCTGTCAGTGCATTCTGTACAGCTAGCATTTCTTTTTGATTGATATTAAGGTGCATTTGATACGGGCTCCATTTGCCCTGAATGCACTTCCCTGCCAGATGAGCCCCTCCATGCATAGTCCGATGCGTCTGTAGTTAGGGTTTGGGCAGCAGTGGGTGGTGTGAATGGCAGTCCCTTGTTTTGGTGGCAGGCCCCTGCCCACCATAGGAACTCTAGTTGCAGGCAAGGTATGATCGGAATCATTGTTTCCAGGCTGTGACAAATGTTGACTCCATAAACTTTTTAAGTACCACTGAAGTTTCCTCATATGCAGTCTTGCATATGGAATTAGAAGAATGCAGGAGGCCATGAACCCAAAGGCTTGCAGCATTTGTTTTGCAGATAGCAGGGTTTTTGTGGCCACCTGTTTGAAGTAAGTCACCAACCGAATTTGATTTTCTGGCGTAAGGAAAGCCATCTGGGCAGTTGTATGCAAGCTTGCACCCAGGAATGTAATTTTTTGAGAGGGAACTAGTTGCGATTTTTCGTTTATGGTGTACCTTAGACAAGTTAGAACCCTTTTTACAAATGCCAGATGTTTTGGAAGAATGGACTTGTTTTCTGCCTGAATAAGACAATCGTCCAGGTATGGATATATTTGAATATTTCTTTGCCTGCAACATGCAATTACTGGAGCCAGGCACTTTGTAAATACCCTGGGCGCAGTAGATAAGTCAAAGGGCAGTTAAGAGAACTGATAATGCAAGTAGCCTGCTTTGAAACGGAGGTATCTTCTGCAAGATTCCCTGATTGGGATATGCAGGTAAGCCTCTTTTAAATCTAGAGTTGCCAACCAGGCATCTTTACCTACCATAGGAAATAACTGGTGAAGAGTCAGCATCTTGAATTTTGGAATGTCCAGAAAGGTGTTTAGAGTAGACAGGTCCAGAATTGGATGCCATGATTTGTATTTTCTGGTGACCAGGAAAAGTCTGGAATAGTAACCTTAACTCTTTTCCTCTTCTGGTACTAGTTGAATTGCACCCATATTTAGGAGGGAAAGTACTTGTTTCTGAGCCTCTGCCCACCGATTTGGGGGCAGGTCTGGCCATCCGTTTGGAGTTGGCAATGTGTGGAAATGAAATCTGTTTCCCTGGGACACTATTTAAAACCCATTTGTCCTGGGTTATAAGTTGCCAATTTTTTGCATGAAGAGCCTGTTTCCCCCCCAAAGGGGTGGCTAATAGGCAAGTGCTTGGTAATTTTAAAGGAAAGTCATTGAGACTGTTAACCATAGGGAGGTGTCTTCTTGTTTCCAGATTTGGAAGCAGAGGCACCCCATTGCTTAGTTCTGAATGTCCCTTGGGACTGAAACCTGGTGCTTTTGGAATGTCTGGGTTTGGCTTGAGTGGCACTGGAAGGAACTGGAAAGGACCAGTTCTTAGTAGGCCAGTGCCTACTAAAATCTTGGGAGGTTGTACTTGTAAGAAATCTTTCACAGTTTGCATAGATTTAGCTTTATCTTCCATCTTTTTTAAAACTTCTTCAGCCTTATTGCCAAACAGATGGTCCCTGCTGCAAAGGAGCATCCAAAAATTTTGCTTTAACATGATGAAGCCGAGATTGCTCCTTAAGCCAAGCATGCCTTCTAAGCACAGACCCAGTAACAGCAGCCCTGCAAGAGGCCTCCAAAGAATCAAACACATTGCAAAGTATGTTTTCCAACTTGTTCAGCTGAATGCAATAAATCCTGTAAATCCTTATTTCCCACACAGTCAGAAATTAACATTTTCTGTTTAAGCAGTCCAATGATATGCTGTTGATATTTTAGCATATGGAATTGGCAGTTTAAAGCCCCAATTGCCATGGTTGCAAAAGTATAAACCTTTTTACCCCATCTATCCAGCGCCCTGAAGTCTCTATCAGAAGGGGTAGGATTTTTAGCAGTAGAAGCATTAATGCCCTTGGGCCCCTGAGAAATGGTTTCAGGGTCCGCAACAGGATTTTTGAAAAGGAATTTGTGGGAGTCAGGAACTCTGTAGTATCTGCCTGGCTTACAAGGAGCCGGAGGCAGAGAATCAGGGGCCATACTGGATTCTGAAAACACATCAACAATGTCTAGTACAGGAGGTACAGCCAAAGGCCTATGCTGAAGAAGGAAATTCCTAAGCCTCTTTTTGGATTCACAAAAATCCTGACTTTCCAGTGGAAATGCTCCCTTAAGGTATGTAAAGCTTCCAAAAAAAAAAATCCTCAGGGGGAGAAGCAGAAGGAATGAAATCCTCTGCACCAGAGTCCTCATAAGTAGGTATGGACAAATCCTGTTCATTAGAAGAGTTAGAAGAAAAGTACAGTTTTGTACCTACCATAAATGTAGATGTCCGATAGATATGCAACTGCAGTCATAACATATGGGTTGTCCTGCTTCAGACAGCCCTCGGTCGGCCGGATTCCAAAGTCTGGGTCCGGCGTCGGCTGGTGTCGCCTCCTCTCCGACATCAGAACGGCTGGAGTATAAAGGCATCGGCCGACGCCATCTTCAGTGTTTCTTGCCCCAGATGCCAGGTGCCCTCCTATGAAGGCTAAATTTGGTGAATGGATAAATAATTCCAGACATGCACAACAGTAATAAACAGATACACCATAGAGATACCCCCAGCTAATAGGAAAAGGGGTAGAGGACCCATAAAGAAGGTTGCAGAGGGGTAGGAGGGTGGGAGAATCCGACTGCAGTTGCATATCTATCAGACATCTACATTTATGGTAGGTACAAAACTGTACTATGTCCTAAGAATGCAACTGCAGTCATAACATATGGGTTGAATACCAAAGCCAAGCTGGGGGTGGTTGGAACTAAGAAAGTGATGGTGTAGCTAAAATGCCCTGCAGGACTGCCGAAGCAAAGCCTCTCGGGATCTGGAGTATAAAGGCAGGTTGTAGTGCTTGGTAAATGTATGCACGGAGCTCCATGTAACAGCCTCTAGAATGTCCTTTGTAGCCATTCCTCTTAGGAAAGCTGTGGATGTGGCTATAGCTCTGGTGGAGTGTGGCCTAATATTGGCTAGCACACCTTTTCCATGAAAGGAATAGCAGAATCTGATGCAGTGTCCAATCCATTTGGAAATAGTTTGTTTGGAGATTGCTTTTCCTTGTACTCCAGCAGCATAGGCTACAAGCAGTTGGTCAGACTTTCTGGTGGCCTTAGTTCTGTCCAAGTAGTAGTGTAGTTGCCTGTGTATGTCCAAAGTATGCAGCAGTGCTTCCCCACCTGTTTTGAGGATTGGGTTAGAAAGTAGGCAGGTGAATGGCTTGATTTAGAGACGCCCTGGAAATTACTTTTGGCATGAATGAAGGATTGGCTCTTAGAGAGACTCTGTCCTGATGAAAAATGAGAAAAGGAGGTACTGCCATGAGTGGCTGTATCTCCGAGACTCTTCTTGCTGATGTGATTGCCAATAGGAAAACCGTTTTCCATGAGAGAAATTGCATTTCTGAAGTTGCTGCTGGTTCAAAGGGAGGAAGAGTTAACTTTTCCAAGACGAAGTTGAGGTCCCATGCAGGTACTGGCGGTTTCCTGGGAGGTTTGATATTCTTTATCCCCCTTAGGAACTGTCTTAGAAAAGGATGTGAAAACACAGGTGGATCACAATTGTATTTTGCTGAGATTGCTGAGGCATGAATCTTTATGGAAGAATATGAGAGACCAGTATGAAACATTTCTGCCAAGTATTCCAATATCTGAGGTATACTCAATACTGTTGTATCCTGACCCCTGTTAGCATTCCAGATGATGAATCTCTTCCACTTGGCTGAATAGGTTTTTCTGGTGGAAGGTCTGCGTGCTTCCAAGTAAGATCTCTTGAACTTTTTTGGAAAGAGATATCGGAAGGAGTTATGGTAACCTCCAGGCTGTCAGATGCAATGTTTTCAGGTTTTGATGAACCGTCCTGTAATTGTGTTAGCAGCAGAGGCCATAGGGGCAGAGGCCACTAGTTTCTAGATCCACAGAATGGGCCTTAGATGTTTGTGGGTGTCAGGGACCCTATAATATCTGTCTGGCTTGACAGGAGCAGGAGGGAGAGAATCAGGGTTAGCACTGGAGTCGGAGAAAACATCATCCAGGACATCCATAACTGGAGGGATAGCTAAAGGTCTGTGCTGGGGTAGCTTGAGAAGGTACGTAGCCTTTTCCTGGAATCAGAGAATTCCTGACCCTGCCATTTAAAATGCTCCCTCAGAGTGCAGGACTTCACCGAACGAAAAATCCTCTGGAGGAGAGGCAGAGGGAATTGATTCCTCAGCATCAGAGTCCTCATAGGCCTGGAAGGATTCTTCTTGGGTATCTGAAGGCTCAGAATCCCCAGAGGCTTCATCTGAAGAGAGGTTGTCGGCCTGCTCAGTTCTGGGCCTTTTCTCTGCAGGTGGCTGAGAACCTGTCTAGATGAGGCTGAGACCCCCTGATAAGAGAAACAAGATCTGCAGCAAGAGACATGATCTGTTTATCAGAAGAAGGGGCCTGGGCAGTAGGTTTAGGATGGGCCTTGGCCTGGCTGGCAGCCTTAGCACGTGCAAAGGCCTTGATGGACATGGATACAGGAGGCCTAGCTGCCCCACGTGCAGGAGTAACCTTGTCCACAGGAATGGTGTCGGGTAGATCCAGAGCTTCGGTTTCCGGAGGAAAGTCAACAACCGGCACCGGTGTAGACTCAGAGACTGAAGGACGAGTTAACGCTGTGTCGTCGGCCTGGAGCGGTTGAATTACTGCTTCCGAAGGGACCGAAGCACTCGGAGGGTTTAGGAGGAGTATCGGTGGAGGACGCGGGCCAAGGATGCCAGTCCCGGTCCTTTCGTTTTTTGGAAGATTGAGTAGTCGGTTGTTCCGACGGCATGATACAAGCGAAAGATTCACCGAAAAAGTCTTCGGCAAATTCTGCCCGGCGCCTGAGAGTGCGCTTATTTAAGCAAGCACAGGCCGAGATGTCGTGGTCTGGGCCCAGGCAAGGTAGGCAATAAGAATGGAAGTCCTTATGAGGTATTTGTTTATCACAAGACAAACAATTATTAACTTTCTCAATTTGTTCTGACATCGGCTGAGGCAAGAAAAAATGTTCCCCAACGGGGTACTTAGCTTTTAGTTGACTTCGGTACTGAAAACACAGGAGCTGACCAACCGGCACTTGCGAACTGCTTCTGCTTCGGGCACCGCGCGGCAAGAAAGACTGAAGAAGATGGCGTCGGCCGATGCCTTTATACTCCAGCCGTTCTGACGTCGGAGAGGAGGCGACACCAGCCGACGCCGGACCCAGACTTTGGAATCCGGCCGACCGAGGGCTGCCTGAGGCAGGACAACCCATATGTTATGACTGCAGTTGCATTCTTGAAGGGCATCAAGAGTCCTGTTCAGAAGATTCATAGTCTTCAGCCCAAGGCCTCCTAGAAAGGGGGGGGGGGTTCACTACCCCTGATTAGAGTCATTAAATCTTCAGCCATTTTGATCATTTGTTTTTTAGGCATAGGGGCTTGAACATGCGGCCTGGGTGTCGATTTTAGACACAGATCGAGATTTTGGCCTTACAATTGAAGGTGAATACACCCTCAGAAGCCGGTGCCTGCACAGCGGCTCCGGACCCATCCAAGGTAGAGACATTCACAGGTTCCATAGGAGAAGTATCTCACAGCATACCGGACTCCAAATGGGTCTCAGTAGAGGCCTGAGAATCAGAAGTAGCAGGTATCAGGGGCTGCAACTGGCTTAGGAGAAGCGTCGTCGGCAGTTTTAGACCTCAATGGCCTCTTTTTCTTTGCATTTTTTCAGTATTCCGGTATTCTGATGGCTAACTGACAACATTTCTGGATAAACAGACAACCGAAATATTTAGAAGCAAAAAATGCACAGACGACCGATAGTGCGCCAATTAAATAAAGCACAAAACTGACAAGGTATGTCGTGGTCAGGGCCTAGGCAAGGAATACAGTACAAATGGAAATCCTTATGGAGGTATTTGCTTCCCACAAGTAATAGTTATTAACTTTTACTGACATCGGTAAGGGGCAAGAAAACGTTTCCCCAATGGAGTACTTAGCTTTTAGTTGAACCTTCGGTTCTGAAACTCGAAAACGAAAATTTCAGGAGTCGGCCGACTGGCACTTGCCAACTGCTTCTGCTTCGGGCACCGCGTGGCAAGACAGACTGATGTAATGGCATCAGCTTCGTATTTTATACCCCTGATGATCTGACGTCATGGAAGAAGGGACAGCAACAGACGCAGGACCCAAGACTTTGTTAAACCAGGCCGACTGAGGGCAACCTGCCAGCAGATTACCCAAATGTAATGACTGCAACAGTGAAACACGAAGTACATCTCGTATAGCAGCCAATGAAAACTTATGCTTCTGGTAGCTTGGGGTTTTTAAGCCAGTGATCTTCTGGGTAAGGAACCTCTGGGGTCATTCCAACTGCCCCAGAGAGGGCCCTGTATTCCACAAATGGCCTAATCAATGCTAAGTACAATGCTAAGTATGGCATCTTTAGACCTACATAGTATTTCTTTGGCAATTCGTTGCATTAAATAGAAATATAATTACTACTGTTACTACATTATGATCAAAACAGAGGGAATCATGCACACAAAAGACCAAAGTCTCCAACAACATTCTCACTTTGAAGTGGGGCATTTGGTCTACCAAGTGTGATAATTCTTTACTTTTCAGCAATTACTATGAGCCCACTTACAGTATACCAGGTATTTACAAGTATTAAGTTATTGATGAAAGGTCTGGGCATCAGAGAGGGACTTTACAAGCATTCCATGTCTTGATTCATGGTCTGTAGATCACAAAGCCAAACTCCTGCAAGTCTAGCCAGATGCAATTTTTTAATAGTGCTCACATCTGTCACATTCTGTGGTTTTGCAAATTAAAGACTTACTGGGCTGACAGACCTGCAATTCCCTTTGTTAGTGGTGGGACCACCCTTGGGGGTGGTATCCCCAATGCAATGCACCAAACCTCCGGGACAAAGCCAATGACTAAATTCAGGTTCAGAGGTAGAGTATCTCTGCCAGTTCATGTTTAGTACTGTTAGTTACCTGGCTGTTAAAGTCCCATGGAGTAAGCATCATTAGTCTTGGACGGCACCTTCAGTGCATGTTCCTCAGTGAAAATAAAGGGTCATCTGAGGGATTCAGGAACAAGTGGGCTGTGTTTAGTAGTCAACTTCTTTGCTAGTATATGTTGGTAATCTCTTCTGGGTCAGATCATGTGGTACCATTATGAAAAGCTTCAGACAAATGTTTACTTGTTCTTCGTTTTTCTTAGTGTAGCTGTGGGAGGATCTGTAATCATCCTTAGCTTCAGATGCTAATCTAAGTTTATGGGCTGCATTAATAGTATTTACGTTTTTGGTCAATTTTCTGATGCAAATCTTGAGACTAGGTCTTTTCATCTACCGTATGCTTAAATGCTAATTAATGTTGTAGATCCGGTGTGTTTGGGTAATGTTGCTATAAGCAAATTTTGCTACTTGCTCAACTAATTTGATATTAGTACATTTAAAATCCTTGAATTCAAAGACACTGGTTTCAGCAGGTTTAGAGACTTTGAAGGTGAAGAGCCATGGTGGTGCAGCGGTAGCATTGTTGCCTCACAGCAAGAGGTTCTCCTGTTTGATTCTCAGCTGGAGTGCCTTCTGAGTTGAGTCTGCATGCCCTCCCTGCAGTCGAGTGGAGTTCGAAAGACATGCGTGAATGGGCGTGCCTTCGTTGAAGGTTGGGCATCTGGCTGGCAACTCTGCACCATAAAAATCTACTGCCGCTGTGGTGACCCCTAACCAGAAAAAGCCAAAAAGATAAACAAGAGACTTTGAAGGTGAAGGTCACTAGTTTATGATCACACTTAACTAAGGAAGACATTAAGGGAATTGTACACACAGAAGCAATATTCTTGACCTGGTCCTTACGAATACAATGCCCTCTAGTGAGTTTGTTAATCTGCTCCATAAGAGTTTTTTATTGTTTAATCCAGGAACTTTTAGGCATATCCTAAATTGGAAATATAGACACTCCAGTTTACAGAGGAGTTGTTAAAGTCTCCCAAAATAATGGTGATCTTGCTTATAGGGAAATTATGTACATTTAAGAATCTTAAATTTTCAAAGGACATACAAGGTGTCCTGTAACAGGCTGTAAAACAGATAGCTGGTCCTGTTTAGTGCAAATTGTAGCTTATTAAGTTTGTGGGTCTCAGGGAATCTTTTATAAGTGATATGGTCCCCAATACACACACACACACACACACATATATATATATACACATACAGTATAGGAGGTACATAATTATATATTTTTTAAGACGCTTCTTGTTAACCATATGAAATGTGCATACATGAACTTTCATTATTGGATTTAATTTTTCTTATGACTCTGATGAGGGCACAGTAGCAGATGACTAAGCAAGTAGACCAAGATTCAATTTTTCCTAGCCACAGATTTACGTTAATCCTTGGAAGTGAGGGAAAACTCCCAGCATTCCCATACTAGTCCATTTTAAGGAATACAACCCCTCCATTGTCTCCTGGCTCTACTATGGCCCTTTTCCTAATAGACCACACCCAGAGCTCCTCTACCAGGAGCCAGCAGAGAAAATATGCCTAAACCACCTCAGCTGGTTCCTCTCGTAGAGAAACAGCACCTGTACACAAACTCACAGAGATCACAAAGCTCCTCAAAAGTTGCAGGTGCAGCAAGCCTTGCAATTCTATCTCCTCTCCAAAAGCAATCTGTTTCAATCACTAACCACAGCTCATGACCACAAATGGGGGTGAAGGAAAAGACATACTAAACAGTCTAAGAAGTCTCCTCCTGCTTCACCATCACAAAGACTGGGTCCACCATTCACAAGACTACAACTGCTGAATTCACTTGAGAATAAGTTTATCTCTCCACTGAGGACAGCTACTCTTCCCTCCCTTCCAGCTACTCTTCCCTCCCTTCCATCAACCAAGTCTTTTCACTTTAGTAGCACCATGGTCTCAAGCTGGGAATCAAACTTTCTTCCCAGCAACTTTATACTCAGGCAAATAAAAAGGTACAATTCTGTGGGTAACTTACACTGTGGTAAATGAAATCCAAACAGATCACTGTGATGCAGTACTCCTTACAACTGGGACTTATCCACTTGGAATCCCATACATCCTAGTCTACACAGCACAATCTCCTTCTGTGTGTGCCACACCCTTATCACAAGTAGACATGCTAATAAGGGCAGTATATACTGATGAGCAACTCCTCAGCTTTCTTATCCCCTAGATTAAAGGAGGAGGCCTAGAGCCCAGTGAAGGTTTAGAAAGAACACATGGTGAAACAAACTAAGGGAACAGGATACTCCACGTCATCCAAAGAAAGCAAGTGGTGAAGGTAGAGTACGTGTAGTGCAACAGTGCTCTATTTGAACAATTACCTCCACACCTGTGCTATGTTCATAAAACTACTGCTGCAGCAGTCCTTACAACTGGAGGATTCCCAAAGTTTAAACAGAGTGGGTGGAGGGAGTTGAGCCCGAGTCCAGGATGACTTACAGAACAGCTCTGGTAAAAACTTCTGGGTCTGAAGAAAAAAGTACATTTGTGCAAATGAAGTTTACCATAACAGAGGGTCTTGCCACCACTGCAAATGGCTTACTTCCAACAGCTAAGGATGCCTTCCATGTACTCCAAATACTCATGAACATGAACATGAGCATACACAGAGTTCCATTGAAAGAGACAGCTAGAGTGCAAACATGCTTCAGAGCATTTCCCCCCCCAGGATAGAGACAAAAGGCCCGGACAACAACACTAAGCAACAAATCAAACAACTACTACTGAAAAAAAAAAAAAAACTAAAACTAGACAATTCCACACCTAGTAACACCAAAAAATACAATACAAGCAAGAAAAGTTGGTAGAAGGAGGGGGAGGCTACCGCAACAGTGAACTATCAGAACACCTACGGTTATGGTAAGGTTCACTTATACAACTGTACTATATTCAAAACACATAACACTGTAGCACTACCCTAAGCTATACAGACAAGATTACAATAACTCATGGAAGAAAAAGGATTAAAAAAAGGGATGAGGCCAACAAACTCAGACTCCTTAAATCTCTGGAGAGCAGTCCTAGCAAATCCGGTTCTGTTCCTGAAGGAAATCCAGTTTGTAGTACTTTTGTAAAAGTGTTTGTACTAAAGACCATGTTCTTGCCTCTAGACTACTTTCGTGTACACACTTTTCTAGAAATTCACCTAAGCCAAAGACCGTGTGGGATTGGCTAAAACCCTGCATGAAGTGGCTTGGCTTACTATGTTAGAGTTTGAGTTTAACAAAAGGCAGTAACAGCCTACCTGGAAATAGTCAATTTTGAAAATGGCTGCAATTTGATCTTCAGGAAGGGTAATCAGCTCGTCGTCTCCTACAAAAGTAATAGGAGAGCTTTTTGTAGGTAATATCTGAACACTCTGTGGCTTGTTCTTTGGGAAAGAAAGCTGGGAGATTAATAGTCTGGTATAAAAAATAGGATATGTGCTCAAAGAAACCATGTACCTGTAGAAAACAAGGGATCTTGTAACTCAGGATACTCGCCTAGCAGATATTAGTGCAAGTAGTAGAACAGTCTTTCAAGTTATCATCAATTCAGCCTCATAAGAAGGCAGAGCAAGTTTCTCAAGCACACACTTATGATCCCAAGGAGGGGCAACTTCTTTTCTATGTGGAGAAGAAATATCCCTTTCAAAAACTGTTTAACATAAGCATATGAAACATAAGCATATGAAAGAAGGAAGTAAGTGTGTCCAAGAAGAGACCACTGAACAGCAGATCTGGCCCAGCTGCTTTTGGTTCTTTTTTTTTTGTATGAAGAGAACACTGCTTCTTTGACTAGCAACAACTAGAAAATCTTTTCCATTTGCACATATATGAATTTTCTAGTAGCAGGTTCTCAGCCTCCTTCAGTACCTGCTGCACATACATAAAAAGGTTATAGATTCTAATCACCAAAGCAGTTAATTGAAGAGTTTCTCAAATGCAGTACAAACTTTCCCTGCCCTGTGTGACTAAAGTCTGTGGGGAAAACTTGCAGCAACTTCCCTCAACCAAATTGAAAAGGGAAAAAACACTGGTACCTTGGAGAAAATAGAGGCACCACCTCAACTTCTGTAGAGTCCTTCTTGAGCTTTATAAAAAGCCTGAACAGCAGTGGAAAAGCATGCAGGAACATTCTCTTCCACAGGTATGAAAAAGCATCTGGTCTTCCAGGCCCGTTTTGTAATGAGAGCATAATTTCTTTAGTTGTCTGAAAGGATGCAAAGAGATCCACTTGAGGTGGGCCCCACAAGTGGATCAATGGTTGAAGACACCATGAGGTTTCCATTCATGGGAATCATCTGTTTTGATCCTGCTGAGCTTGTCTGTAACCGTGTTTTGCACTGATAAATTGTACAAAGCCTTAAAGTTTCAAACTGAGCCAATTTGCTCCCTCACATCCCTATCATTCAGCAAGTCTACAAGGGGGGGGGGCCCTTTTAAGTACCATGCATGACTGTGATGCTATGTACACTAGCAGACTTCCTGAGGACTAATTAAGATTCAAGGCATCAATAACTACCAACATCTCATTTATGTTGGTCTGTACACAGGATACCACAGAGCTGGTCTTTATTTCAGAAGGGGTAAAAGTACAATGAGACAGAATGTGATCTTGTTCCCTTGGCCACTGTTAACAGCATCTCTTCTTGACTATGTTCAGAACCCAGTTGCTAGAGAACCTGACGCCACGAGGGGAGGTGAAGTCCCAGAAATATGGAAAGCTTGCAGAGGGAAGCCTTTAGAGCATGCCAAGAGGACTGTCTGATTATTACAGGCTTTTCTTTTCAGAGCCTTTTTCCATTGCTTTTTAAAACCCTGTTTGCTGGCTCCTTGCTGCCTAAATTATTGTAGAAAGAGAAGCTATTTGTCCTGATAAATGGTCCTCTTCTTTTCAATCACACCTTTTAAAGCACCTCAGCTGCAACAGAACCTATCTAAAAGAAATTTAAAAACCTCAGATTATCATCAGAATATTTTGGAGAACAAAGCCAATCACCTCAAAACTGATCCAGAATGTTTCCTCACATGAGAAACAGCTATCACAGAAAAATTTAATCAACTCTACCTCAGAAGGAAGGTTAGCTATTAACTTCTGCATGTACCCAAAACAAAAACATTTTAACTGTCAGAAATTTAAACCTGTCAAGCTCATGTTAATATACTAGAAATCTACATTTTTCTTCTGCAACATATTCATTGCTATCCCATCTCTGTCAGGGGGAAATGTGGTCAGTAGTTGTAAGCAGCTTAGCAAAATCAGATTTGGATAGAGAATCAAATACTAGATCTGATTTAAGCTTAAAAAACATGTTATGCATGTACATTACACCCTGTACAATATGTTATAATTTCTAAGGGCAGAAGGCTGACCATCACAAAAAGCAGCAGTGAGAAAAACACAATCTCCAAGGCAGGCATGAGAGGTGGGACAGCTGCAGCTTTTGGCTTCTCCAGATTTAATAAATTTTTTGAGCAAAGGGAATTAATTCTGGTCTGGGAACAAAAAAAAAAACCTTTCATCTTAGTGTCAAAAACTCTTCAGCAGTGACAGCTGATGAAATAGTTCCTCAAAACTGGAGAACTCTTAAAATACCTGTAGTACAACCACCCCCTGCAACTTCTGTTTTACTGACAGAAATTTCCTGTCAGTGTGAGAAAAAACTCCAACCCCAGGCTTGCCTGAAGGATGAGAAGGAAAAGAAAAAAAAAATGAATAAGATCCTTGGCAAATTACAGCATGTTTGTCCTGTCCACAAGTGGAGACAGACTTCTTCTCACCAAGCACAATCTCCCTGGCAGCAGCAAATACACTGGTCCCATCATCCATCTGTCCTTCCCAGCCAAGTGAAAATCCCCCCCCCCCACCTCTGTCCCTTTCCCAAGGCTGATAAAGTGGCTCACCCATTGCCAGCAAAGGCAACGCTACATCCTCCGAAGTCATGGCTTCCCCTTTCCTTTGGCGACAGAAAAATGTACACCAGGAAAACTAGGGAAAATGGCAGTCCAAAGAACAATAGGCCACAGCAGAGTCCTCCGACAGTGGCGGAGGCAGACACCCAAAGACTCCTTTGAAACTTTTTTGCAAGTAGAGGGAAGGTGCTACCACAGAAAAAGGAGATTACTCCATAGCAAAGCTGAGGAAGACGCATCAAAAGCAGGAGCAAAGCCTAGATGCAACTGAAAAGATAAGAGAACAAATGGTTCTAATGTAAATAAACCACTAACCACAAACACAACATCCTGCCCCACACACAATGTTCAAACTTAGAAAATAAACTTTTCCTCACAAAAAGTTAAGCATTTACACAACTCTCTTAGAGATGCAGAGACAGTCTGTACACACACTATTCCCTATCAAAGCTCAAATTTTCAGACAAATTTACAGTTGTGCAAATACACTTGCATTAGGATGTTCGAATGATCCTACTGCAGTACCCTTAGTTATTTATATGGGTTATATCCTGCACAGAATATGAAACAGCTGGCCAGCTTCCAAAGTTCAAGAGCATCTTCCCATGTACCAAAACCACTAACAGCTTGAGCATAGTGGTAGAAAACCAATTGTGCAAGTGCCAAGCCCTTCAGAGCTTCCATGCCAGCTGAGGAGGCAACAGCCTTAAGAGGGCAATGCTAGGTAAACAAGAGACCATTCCCTAGCAGCAGCAAAAAAAAAAAAAAATACAATAATAAAGTGGATGGAGGAACTGCTACTGAAAAGTGGTCAAACATACTCTACTATGGTAATTTTATTTAGAAAAACTATACTGTATTTTTAATTTGATTGATCATTGCTGGGTAGAATAGCATAGCTTAGACAGACTGGGAGGAGGAAAGATTAGGGTGCCTGAAGAATGGTCCTAGCAAAGTCTGTCAGAGACCTAGGGGGGAAAAATATAGTTGTATGCACTCAAGAGGTCCCGATCTGCTGTTTCTAGAACTCTCCTAGAAACACACACACACACACACACACTTGGTAGAAGATGCTTTGACCCTGTCTGGAATGGTCTTGTGGTGGTGGGTGCAACAGAAAGTAATAGCACGAGATAACCATTTGGAAATTGTCCACCGATACTGGTTGTCTTTTTTAAACCTTCACAAGAAGTGAAAAACTAAAAAAAAAAAAATTCTGAAAGATCATACCTTGGAAGTCCACAGACTACTCTGATACGGAATATCCACTTTCCCTCATTTTACCGTTGCGGGAAAAAAATGTTAGAGCAAGGTAAACTATGATACCACTTCAGATATAAATGAAGGACTAGTTTTAAGAGAAGCCCCATCTTTGTGAGAAATGGGATAATGATTATCTACCATAAGAGAGCATGCAACTCGGATACCTACTGCTCAGACCTCTGCAAGAAGGTTAAGGTCATTACTGAAGACAGCCCAATGAGTTGGTCAGATGGAGCAAGCATTAGTTTTTCTAACAGAAAATTAAGGTAACAAGGAGCCATCTGTAATACCGGTTTAAAACATTTTGGACATGAGACCGTTTTGAAATAGGGGAATCCCTGGACAGTGAGATGATGGGTAAAATGAACACTGACTGAGGAGCAAGACAAGCCACAAGAAAATATAACTCTAATAATGCAAAACCATAGAAACACCATCTCTAAACGGGCATTGGTACCTTTGTTAGCACCAACCAGAAAACCTTTTCCATTTGCTAATAAAAATTTTCTACTATCAGGTTTTCTTGCCTTCATTAAATATCTGCTGCTGGTCATCAAAAGGTCCCTAAAAAGGTATTGGAATCCCATCATTCATGCAGGTAGTTGTTGTTTGGGGTCAGATGAATCATGGACCCCTGATCTTGTGCAAATAAATTGTCTGAGGAAGCTTTTGGCAATTGCCCCAGCCACTTCCAGAAGGGAGAACCACTGCTGCCTGGGCCATAAGGAGTCACTACAATGGTATTTGGGGAATCTTTCTGAAATCTAAAATTACCCTTGATATGGGCAGGAAAGTGTAAAGAAACATTCCTGTCAAAGGAAAATAAATAGGCACCTATCTTCCATACAGCCCTCAAGCAGAACTTTCCCAACTGATGTTATGTAGGCAAAAATATCATTTGAGCTGGTCACCCTGGACGAGTCAAATCTTGAAGACCCTCAGATTCAGGTTTCCATTTGCGAGGGGGTCTGTCCTGGACCTGCTCAGTTTATTCACAGGTAGGTCCGCAACTACTAAGCTAACTGCACTTGTGGCCAATTTTAAGCCTAGCCAATTTCCCCTCAAAAGGGGAAAAAAAATAATCAAACCTTGTATAATGTGTCTGTGAGGTGAAGACCTTAGTCATTATGCCAACTCTCAAAAGTCTGCCACAATGAAAGATGCTCGCAGAGTGAGGTTATGCTTTAAAGCTATATCCCAAGCTACACCGCTTGCCTTCACAGAGGGCAAGATCTAGTTCCCCTTTGCTTGTTTATGAACCACAAAAAACAGTGTGGTCTGTTAACACTATTAGAAGTCCCAGACACCATAGATGTTTGATGAGAGCATTTAAGAGCCAACATCACTCAGTTTCTCTAATTCCAAAGACCCCGCACTTCTATTCTCATTGACACTGCTCCCCGAGCAAACTCAGAGTAATTTGTTGCGAGTGTGCTAGAGCAGCAGGGGAGAATGGGAGTCCAAGAAATTTGTTATATCCAACATATAATCTTCATTTTTCACAAATCCTCTACTGGAATGTGAAAAGTTAAAGGAGGAGGATTTTGGAGCCATACACTTCAAGTACTATTGAATCAATCTCATGTGCAGTCTTGCAAGAGGTGTCATGAGTATCACAGACATCAGACCCACTAATAGACAGGAATTCCCTTGCTGAGAAAAAGTCTTGACTGGAAAATCTCAGGAATAAATTTAAAATACAAATCTGTCTTTTTCCTGTTGGGAAAAAATAAGCTGTTTAAAGTGAGGTGTCCAGGAGACACCCCAGAAAAACAATCTGGTGAGGAGACCAAAAAGGACTTCTAAAAATCTCTTGAAATCCCATTCTGTACAAAAGATCACTTATTCAAGCGAGTGATTTCTGGGACTTTCCAAGAGAGCCTATAAAAAAGACAAGTAAAAATGTGAATACCCTGCAGTCTGTAGTATACTATAACAGCAGCTAGACACTTTGTGAACACCCTTGGAGCAGTAGGGTAAGGCAGAAAATTGATATGTTCCAGACAAAGAAACCTTAAGACTTGTACAAAATCTACATCTACAGTGATGTGATGAGGAGTCTTTTAAAGCGAAGTTGCTGAAGAAAGCCCTCGAATTGAGAATAATGGGTACCGAATTGCAAATTGACATTTGAACATGGCACCACCACACACAATATCTGGTAAAGGAAAAATCTGGAACTGGTCTCAAGGAATCTTCTTTCTTTGGTACCAGAAACATCCTTGAATAAAAGCCTTGTAACTGAGGAGGACGAATAGTTTCTATCACTCCATAAGCTGGATAACAAAAAGGAGGAGTTTGATCTGTTGAAGGAGGAGGAATTGAAAAGTAGGGAGAAACTCCCACCTCAAACTGTTAAAATGACACTGAACCCATGCTCCTGGAACTATCTGTTGCCAAAGACGGAAATGAAGATTCAGACTTTATGGAAGGATTAAGGGACTGCCAGGACATCCCTCTTACAGGCTTGTCCTTTATTCTGGAGGGTTTCTGCTTTCTTCTGGGACACCCCCCTCCCCAAACACACACAGCTTTTTAAACATCTGCTTACCAGCAGCTTATTTAGTTTGCTTTTTTAAAGTAGACTGTAGAGGGAGCACTGAATCACTTAGTAAACTTGGAGGAATGAAAAAATCCAAGAAATCCCTCAAATAGTCTTCTCTCTCATCTCGCTTTTTAATGGCCTCTGTAGCAGGGGATCCAAAAACTAGTTCTCTATCCAAAAGGGAAATTCAAAATGTCATTTCAGACATCTTCTCAGAGGTTTTGTTAAAACAGACAGGCAATTCTCTTCATAAACAGTATGGTAGCAGCAACAGGAATTTATGCACATTTCAAATAATGGGTACTCACTTGAGACACAGAAGAGACAAAGTTACACAAAGCATATTTCTCCTCACAGAAGGAAACAGATGCCAAAGCATTCCTCATACACTCAGAGATGGCAAGCATAACATTTAAAACTATTAGCTTGACAGCAGAGAATTTTACAAAAGTGTGAAAAAATACACCCCCCCCCCCAAACTTATCAAAAGCCTTCTCATCCTTGTCAGGAGGATTTTGTATTAACCAAATGTTTTACAGCAACTGGATTCAATAAATCAAGAACTGCTGGATCAGATCGGGGGGGGGGGGTATAAAAACTTAAGCAGCACTTAGAACAATCTGCTTTTATTAGGGGCAGCAGGCTGTCAGGGAAAGTGCAAATTTGCCAAACACCACAGAAGGAATAGGAGCAGATACCAGGAATTCCAGTTGTAACAAATATTTTCCAAGGGAAGTGAGAAACATTACAGTTTCCCACTGAAACAGAATCATTTGGGAAAGGGAAAGCAAATCCTTCAAAGGGGCTGACTGAACCCACACTCCTCTCACAATCTGACTCAAATCTACAAAGATAACACCAGTTGTCTCTCTAATTATACAGAGGTTCAAAAAAGAATCCATTTTTCTTACCAGAACCCAGCAAACAAAAAAGTCAAGAGCCTACAATAAACCCAAAGCTAAACCCAATAAATTACTAATGTCTAGCGTCAGACACAGGATGACACGCAGTTGTGTTTAGGAAATTCTAAAGAAAACAGGCCCAGAATAGTCAGCAATGAGCTCCGTAGGGATAGGCACAACTTTTTAGCTAGACAAGGAGACATTCTGCCCCTTCTCCCAGGACTAACAAAGAGTGTGTGCACATCTTTGGTAAGAAATGGGGAGGCAGTTAGAGGACCTGTTTAACCCCAAGCCCACAGTGGCTGTAGGGACTACACCACTGGGACATTAAAAAAAAAAAAAAAAAAGAGTGGTCTGAGAAATCAGCTGTGGTCACAGCAAACTCACCCATGTGTGGCTAAGGCGATTTAGCAGCCTGCTATGGCAGCAAAGCCATTTAACAATTTTCTTCTTTTTGATGCTATAAGAACCCATATGAAACTACCACAGTACTCAGTGGTGATCAAGTGATAAACATCTTCAATTTACCTTAAACAGGTAAAGTCTGTCCCCAGAGGACCACAACATATTTCTGTATGTGCTTAATGAACTACCTATAAATAAAAACACTTTTAATGGACAGCTGAAGTAAAGGCGACTACTAATTGATTAGGATACCTATGCTACAAAGGCATGCTCCATCCATAAATTCCCAGACTTAGTAAAGGCTAACCTCCTTGACAAATAGTTAAAACAGCTCACTAGGAATCAAAATAGTCTTGACTTCATCCTCACTAAACATTGCTACTGCTTGTACTACTCCTGTATACCCCAATCTCTGGTCAGATCCATTCACACATCAGTACTCTTCTCCTGAACACATCTGAATTCAAATAACTTAACAGAACAAACCTCTATAAAACTATAGGATAAGTCCTCAAAACTCAGTTGCAAGACTTTCAGCCCTAATATGGCCTCAACAGCATAAGCCAAGTACAAACCACTATAATGGAATGCAATCTTTGATCTTGGAAAGAAAAAAAAAAACTCCTACAATGAAATCAAAATCCAACCTTAACGATTTTCCAAAATACGATCATCATCATGGGAACGGTCAAAGCTGAACATAAACTAAAGTTAGTATCAAAAGCCAAGGGCAAGTAAATCCATTTTAAAAAATTTATTTTTTTCTTTAGGCTGCTCCTGTTTGGAATTGTCACAGAGAATCATCTGTTTCCATGTCTTTCTGTTCTCTGCATTTCGCTCAGTCACACCAACCACCTGCATGTCTTCTCTCATCACATCCATAAACCGTATCTTAGGCCTCTCTCTTTTCCTCTTACCTGGCAGCTGGATCCTTCTCCCAATATACTCAGCATCCCCCCTGACCACATGTCCAAACCAATGCAATCTCGCCTCTCTGGCTTAGTCTCCAAACCAAGCTGACCCTCTAATATACTAATTTCTAATCCTGTCCATCACCACCACACCCAATGCAAATCTTAACATCTTTAACTCTGCCACTTCCAGCTCTGACTTCCGTCTTTTAGTCAGTGTCACCATCTCCAACCCATATAACATAGCTGGTCTTACTACCATCTTGTAGACCTTTCCTTTAACTTTTACTGGTACCAGTCTGTCACAAATCACTCCTGACACTTCACCCTGTCTGTACTCTTCTTCACCTCTCTTTCACATTCCCCATTACTCTGAACTGCTGATCGCAAGTATTTAAACTCCTCAACCTTCGCCAATCTACTCCCTGCATCCTCACCATTCCTCTGTCCTCCCTCTCATTCACACGCATATATTTCAATCTTAGTCCAGCTGACCATCATTCCTTTCCTCTATAGAGCACATCTCCACCTCTCCAGGGTCTCCTCTACCTGTTATATCAAATAATTAAATAATACACAGCAATCCTCCAATTTATAGTGGTATTACTCACTCCAAGAGAAATATTAACTAAAGGACACTAAAATTTATTTGGAACCAACTTCACATGTGAATCAAGTCAGCTAAATTAAACAAAAACACCCCCAGTCACTTACTCATCCAAGTCTATTATGAACAGTGTCTTAACTGCTCTCCAAAGCTAAAAAATACCACCTCTATGGACCCAAAAGTATACCTAATCAACAGCACCAAACATGCCCTCTTTTAATTTCTCCTAAAACTTTTCAAAATAATCACAGCCGCAAGCTATATTCCCAAGGTATGCAAAATTGCTATGATTGTGCCATTCCATAAAGGAGGGTCCACCTCAGATTCTAGAAACTACAGATCCAGCCCAACAAGCCTAATGTTTAGTGCTAGGATATGACTATACTCATATTAAAAAAGCTCCTGCAGTACATGCTCTGCAAGCCGTTCATGTACCTTAACATTGTAAGAGAATAAAACAGACTACCTTAACATTGTAAGAGAATAAAACAGACCCTGGGCTCCTGGGAAGTAAATTGTAGGTTTACTTACCTCTACTTAGTACTGTGTTAAAATTCTACCCACTGTAGTGGCATGCACACCTGCGGGGACATTAAGTCACAATTCTTAAGTGACAAATTTCACACACTCTGCTCTCCACCTACAGTGTACTACAAAGATGGTACGGTGCTGCATCTTCCACACAAATTAAACTAGTCTTGCTGTTTTAAACCAATAAAATTCTACCTGTTCACCTGATTTTTCTCAAAAAGGTGCAAGGTGGCCAGGCTCTTTCCACTCTGTTCGCCCTCGTGTACACTCAGGCTCACTCCACTCCCCTACCCCCAATTTCCACCCACCACCACTACTCTATTTTAATTTTATCCAAGCCACACCCACACCCGACAACTATCCAACTAACTCCAACCTAACATACCTAAGCACATTTATCTAAATACGCAACTGCCAACCCCTTCTCTGGCAAAATCCTCTCAGCTCCCCAAAAACAGCCAGCCACCTCCATCTCTATCACTTAGATACCCAAACAACCCTAGCTGAACTTCTAAGTGATACACTCACTGAAAAAAAAAATTATCTTAAAATACTTCACTACTCACCCTACTCACATTAGGCTACATCACTTCTTACTCCAGGTCATATAACTGCCACAACTTTCTCACACAACCCCACTACAAAACCTCTTATTGCCATTTCCATAGCACCACAGCTGTTTGACTTCTCCAACACAGAACTGTTTACCTATCGATATGTACAGACACCTATGTTATAACATCCAGACCATATAAATCCATAGAACTACTACACACACACACTCCTACACACACCACCTCAGCTCAATCTAAGTGGTGATGTTCACCCTAACCCAGGACCAAATCCCTCTCAACTAATACCACAACCGCCACACACTACTCACAATCCCACACTATCATAAACAGATCACATAATGGCTCAGACATTCTACTAATCAACATGAATTTGAGAAGCCTCGTAAACAAAATACACAAAATTTCACATCTCTCTCTCTCCCTCTACTCACCTGATACATCAGTTTTGACTAAAGCCTGCCTAAAACCCTACATAAGGAGACAATAAATCCTAACTCCAGGCTATAATATCCTTGGACTACACAGACTGTACAATTGAGGTGGAGGTGTAGCCTTAATATACAAAGACTCACTAAAGCATGTACAACTTTAAACCCCGCAGGTCTCAAACAATACAGAAATATTAACATACGGACTCAAAATCAACCCCCCCAAAATACATCTTCATATCTGTTTATATCGTACCCGGCAATGACCATCACTGAGAACCTTCTCCAGTGGTCAACTGCTACATTTAAACCAGAAAATCTTTACTATCCCAGGGATAAAATTTCAAAGGGGAATATTTCAAGGTGACTGTCACCACTGCTATTCTGCTTTACCCTTAACCCACTAAGCTGTCCAATTAAACAGCTTAGGCCATGGCCATAATTTGGCTCCTAGAAAACAATAAAAGTGTAAATACTTCTCAATTTCTCTTTTTCGATGATTTAAAACTGTATAGCTCGTCAGATGAGGAACTGCAAGTTGTCAAAACTTTCAGATGATATAAGAATGTCATTTGGTCTTGATAAATGTGCAAAAGCAACCTTTAAAAGCAGGAAAACTGTAGCACCAAGAAAACATCAGTTTGGGACAAGAATGTGATGTAAAAGAACTAGAGCAAGAGGGAGTGTATAAATATTTAGGAACTGATGTGGGATCAACAATAAAACATGAACAAATGAGAATAAAACTTAGTAATTCAGGAAGACTTAAATTAATCCCGAAAACAGCATTGACATCTTAGGAACAAAATCCAAGCTATAAACCAATTTCCTCTTCCTGTCCTTAGTTTTGGCGTGACTGACTAGCCCTAAAACTTGTTGGATAGATTAGATAGGAAAACAAAACGGATGCGTCATACTCACCAAAATATTTTTAAAATCAGTGCATACCAAGATTATATATTCCCCATTCTGAAGGGGGTATGGGCCTCCTTGAAATTGACCTACAGATCTGCAATTGTGGGACTCCACACATATCTGCTGACCTCACAAGACACAAGTGCAGTGAAAGTTTTGAAACACGAGGAGAACAAATCTAAGATGACTTCCCTGCTTAGGCCAACAGATGCATATCAGGGTCAAGCAGGAATGGAAATCAAAACCACAACTGGATAAAATCCAGACAGCAACTGAATGTGCCTAAAAACGAAAGAAAGAATACAAGGTGAAGGACAAGATGAGAAGGCAAGGGAAATGTGGAAAATGCATAAATATAGTTGCAAGTATAGAAAACTTCTGGAAGAACCTCATGTTGATCAGGAATGAACGCAGGAATAGTTAAGGAGAGACTAATTCAAACAAAGAGATGAAAGGTTAATATTTTATTTATTGTGCATTTGTTAACCAGGAAAGTCTGACTGGATACAGGTCCATTTTCAGTAGAGGCCCAGGGAGAAAAGCTCCAAATGAACACTTATTACACTGAATTATCACACACACACACACACACAGGTGCATGATTTTCTGAAGTACAGACAGGAAATGGTTGGAAGTTAATAGCGGAGAATGAAACAGAGATTACATCTGAAAAGGGGAAACACATACATGGTATCATCCTTACTTTAAATCTTACTAATAGGTGAGAGACTAACAAAAATTCTGAACAGTTAAAGGATCAGAGTTTTATTCTTGTAGTACTAAGGTTCCCATTTATAGTTTATGCTTGAGTGGGGTTAAGTCAGGGTTTGTACAGGTACAAAGCCAATGCGTTTTTAGGTATTTTCTTTAGGGATATTTTGAATTGGGATAAGGAGGGCACAGTATTAAGTTCAGCAGGAAGTAAGTTCCAGTGTTTACAGCAGAGTTGGAGAATAGTGATGCACCAGCTGAATTATTGGCTTTAACAGTTTGTACTAGCATTCTGCTGGAAGAGCGGAGAGCTTTTAGGTTACTGTAGGGGGTGTATTTTTCAGTATGGGTGCACTGTCTGGTTGGAAGACAATTTTATAAACAACTATAAGTTGGTTATAAGTTGATAGGTTAGTTCTAGGCAGTCTAGCGATTGAAGGTTTAAGACAGTGACTGGTTCTATTGAGCAGAACTTGTAGCAAATCTGGCAATATTATTGTAGCAGCTAGTAAATTTGAGGTTTGATTCGCTTAGGTTTACGAAAATGGGTGAGGCATAAAGAAGGGTTGGATAGCAGGTGTGTCCGGGCAATAACAGTTCAAGCAGATGGGGTTAGGAATTGTTTAATCCAGTAGTTTAAAAGTTCTGGGGAAATTATGATGCCATTATTAGATGGCATGGTGAGGGGACCTTGCGAGTAGGGGAGAGAAGAGCATTAGTTTGGTTATATGAGCATCAAACTTCAGGTTGTCAATGATTACTCCCAGTAGTTTATTACAAGGTTCTGGGGAAATTATGATGCCATGGTGAGGGGACCTTGCGAGTAGGGGAGAGAAGAGCAATAGTTTGGTTTTATTCAGGTTTAATAGTAGACAGCGACCAGTGAGCCAGTTCTCTACTTTGTTGAAAGTGATTTGGGATAAAGACTGTAAGTCTGTGGGGGAGGTGGCAGAGCAGATTAGGATGGAGTCATCTGCATACTGAATACATGTTGCATCTGGGATGACTGTGTAGGTCACTATGGAGAATAGGAGGACACCCAATATAGGTCATTGGGGGACTCCAAGGGCGACTGGTAAAAGGGAAGATAGTTACCATAGTACAGCTTGTTGTCTGCCACTCTGGTATGAATGAAACCAGCTAATTGCTAGGTTATCTATGGAGAGTGATTTTAGTATGTCTAGGAGTAGCTGGTGATTTACCATGTCAAATGCCTTTGATAAGTCTTGTTGTCATTACGGTTTTGATTTATTGGGTAAGAGAAGGACTGAGGTTGTAATATGGGATGGCCTAAATCCGTGCTCGGAGGGGGCTACAAGAGTGTTCTGTTTCAGGTAGGCTAGAAATTGCTTATGGATGCATTTTTCCATTATTTTAGCGAAGGGAGATAGGATGGCTATAGGCCTATAATTTGAGAGTTCAGTGGAATTTCCCTATTTGTGAAGAGGAATACTGTGGGGAGATGTTCCAGATGGAAGGGATAGAAGCTTTGAGAATAGTTATATTGATTAAAATTGAAATTGGGTATGCTATTTCATTAGCGGCTTTTTAGAGAAACTCTGTGGGTAGTAGGTCTGCTGAAAAGGAGGTGGGTCTAAGTTTCTTAGGTAGGGTCTTGATAAAAGATGTCGGTACTGGATCAAACTTGAAGGGGATTGTATTATCATGTGTGGGTATGGTAGTACTTGAGGTACTGGGAGATGGTTTATTGGCTATGGATTGCACAGTTTCTGTAAATAAATAAAAAAAAAGTGTTAAAGGTGTTAGCAACAATTTTAGGAAGCTGTTGTAGGGTAGCTAAGGGGGTAGGGGTAGATATCTGACCTGGGTGGAGAAGTTTATTTAAGCCTGACCAGAATTTTTGTGGTTGATTTTGGTGCAGACTACAGTTGTAACTTTTTGTCTAGCATAATGGACTTCTTTGTGTCATTTCTCAACTGTTTATATACGAGATGATCTTTTGGGGATTTAGTGGTTCTCCAGGAGGTCCGCGCTTTGTTTCTGCTAATCATTTTTTGTCTTGTACCATTGGTTAGCCATGGCGCTACTTTTTGGTTCTGATAGTACGTTTGGGAGCATGGTCATCTAAGATAGCAAGAAATAAGAAGTTATGTACCTACCATAACGTTCCATGTCAGTTGTCTTCTCTCGCCTTCTTTCTTGCTTGATGGGTTCGGAGCCGATCCTCGGCTCTCACTTTACCAGCTCGAGGCAGCCCCGTATCCCATGATGCAAGGCGGTAAGTACCCAGATCTCATTTGTTGACAAAGGGCAATAACACCAAGCATAAAATACTTCCCAAAGGAAGAAGAAACTTACAGATGGAAAAAGGACCAGGTCTGAATGGTCTTTAGCATAATAGTTTCTTATACAAGGTCTGTCCAGGCCAGGGGGAAGGAGGGAGGGTCGCAAGAAAGGCGGCGAGAGAAGACAACTAATATGGAACGTTATGGTAGGTACATAACTTCTTAATGTTAAGTTGTCAATCCTTCATTCTGCTTGATGGGACCGCACCTCTATCCTGGGTGGCTCAATGGAACAAACTCTTGAGGACTGTAGAGCCAAAACTGGCTCTGTCCCTGAGGCCAAGTCCAATTTGTAATGGGAAACAAAGTGTGAGGAGTAGCCCAAGTGGCCGCTGCACAAATAGTGTCCAAAGGAAGTCTAAAAGCTGTAGAAGTAGCTAAACTCCTAGTTGAATGTGCTTTAGGTTTTGAGCACAGCTGTTTTCCCTATAAATTTCAGTGATGACCGAAGAAAGCCATCTGGACAAAGTCACTTTAGAAACAGGAAGGCCTTTTTATTATCCGCATAGGAAACAAAAAGTTGATCAGATTTTCTAAATTTTTTGTTCTGTCCAAATAATATCTAAGTTGACGATGGACATCAAGATAATGTAGCTTTTGCTCAGATCTGTCTGAATAGTTAGTGAAAAATACCGTGAGATCAATGGATGGATTCAAATTGTTCTTTGAGCGACCTTAGGTAAAAGGTTGGGTTAGTTCTCAAAGATACTCTGTCTTTGTGAAAACCAAATAGGGGGTCAAACAAGAGCATGAAGTTCAGACACCCTCCTGGCAGATGTAATAGCCACTAGAAATAACGCTTTCAAGAAAGATATTTCAGGAACAAGAAACAGCTGGCTCGAGGGGGAAGAATCAAGGATGTCAGCACTAAATTTAGATCCCACTGAGGAGGAGGATTCCTGATTGGAGGTTTTAGTAGGAAAATTCCCTTCAAGAAGGCCCTGCAGAGCCTATGGGACATAATATTATGATCTGCTATCCCGACATGAAAATTGGAAATAGCAGCCAATTGAACCCTGACTGTGGAAGAAGAGGAGCCTGCATGAAAAATCTCTGCTAAGAAGTCCAGAACTGCCTGAACAGGGGCAGTAAAAGGATCAATATTTTGGGCCTTAGCCCAATAAGAGAAAACGTTTCCATTTGCTTGTGTAAATCCTCCTGGTAAAGGATTTTAGTGAAGCTACTATGATGTCTCTAACTGGGTTAGAGATCAAAGGAAGCCTGGCTAAGGAAGGAAGTGGAGCAACCATGCTGTGAGGTTGAGAGAAGGGACTGACCGGTGCAGCTGACCGGATTGGTGAATCAGTAGATCTGGCACTGGGTCCAGATGCCACGGCTGCACCAAAAGGTAATGATGGAGGAACGGGAACCAAACTTGTCGAGGCCAGTAAGGAGCAATGAGAATCAATTTGGCTCTCAAAACGGTAGCTTTCTGGATCACCTGAGGGATCAGAGGAAATGGAGGGAAGGCATAAAGAAGTCCCTGGGGCCAATCCTGGGTCAGAGCGTCTCTGGGGGGATGGCCTGATAGAGGAAGAGGCTGAAGAAGTCTGGACATTTGCTGTTTTGGGGAGTAGCAAAAGATCGCAACTTGGACGACCCCATTCCAGAAAAAATCTCTTCCGCTATAGACTGCTTGAGAGACCACTCGTGAGGCATGAGGATAGCTCTGCTCAATCTGTCCGCTATAATGTTGGTTTTCCCAGGGATATGCGTTGCTACCAGAAACCGATGAGAGGAGATGCATTGCCAAAGTCTGAGCGCTTCTCGACACAAGGGGTAGGACTTGGTTCCGCCCTGTTTGTTGATATACCAAACTACAGACATGTTGTCTGTGTGGACTGCAATTGTCCCTACGGAAGAAAGTCGTTGAGGGCTTGCAACGTTAAAAGCACTGCTCTCATCTCCAGGACATTTATGTGCAGATGGTACTCGAACGGTTGCCACGTCCCATGAACCATCCTGCCCTGATAATGACCCCCACCCGATCAGGAGGCATCCGTGGTGACAGTGGCTATCGGGACGGAGGTACAAAGCACCTGCCTTGGTGAACCTGAGACGATGTGATCCACCAAGCAAGATGCTCTTTGCATGTCTGTGTCACCAGAATCTGGTGACGCATTGAAGTTGCTGGTATGACCACTGTGTGAACAGCATCCACTGAAGAAGGCGCATGTAGAATCGAGCCAGGAGAGGAAGAGTAATGGCCGCAGCCATGAGACCTAATACCTTTAGAACCATTCTGGCCTGTATTTTCTTGCTGGCCAGAATGATCCTGACATGAGTCTGAATGTCTGAAACTCTTTGTTCTGTAAGGGTAGCTGACATCCGAACAGTGTTTAAGTTTGCGCCTATGAAGGTAATAGACTGGCAGGGCGATAAGGATGACTTTTCGAAGTTGATTGAGATGCCCAAATGAGAACAAAGGTCTATTGTGTAATCCCTGGCTTGTATAAGCTGATGCCTGGTGGTGGCTGACAGGAGCCAGTCGTAGATACGGAAACACCTAAAATCCTTGACGTCTCAGGTGAGCCGTGACCACTGCCATGCATTTGGTGAACACTCTGGGGGCTGTAGTGAGACCAAAGGGCAGGGCTCTGAACTGGAAATGACTGGAAGGGAATTTGAGGGGAAAGGACTTTCCTCGAAAGGGATTATGTAACCCTTGGATATGATCGACTGTACCCATCTGTCTTGAGTGAGGGAATGCCAGGCTTCTGGGTACAGTGATAATCTTCCCCCGACTGCCTCCAAGGAGGGACAGCCGGGTAACACCTCAGGGATGCTGAAAGGGCTTGTCAGAGAGAGGCCCTGTTTCCCTGTTCTTCGGACCCTCTGCCTCTAGAGCGGCGTCTGTTATTGTTACCCCTCTGCCTCTAGGGGTAAACTGACCACGTGAATCCGCGTGACTCCTTGGGATTTACGGAACCATCTTCCACCCTTCTGTCCTTTGGGATAAGGCCTAGAAGGGTGGAAAACGGACTCCAACAGCAGAAAGAGTCTTGCCGTCCTGCTCGCACCTGGTCAAGGTTTCCTTCACCTGAGGGCCAAACAAAGCTGACCCATCAAAGGGAGAATTTGTGAAGGACGCCTTAAAGGGATCCAAAATCACATAGCCGCATCCAGGCTTCCATCCGCAGCATAAGATATTAGCCGCATGGAGGAGTTTGCAATGGAATTGAGGGTTCCTAGCTGAGAAGCAATTTTTCTTGAGCCCCTGCAGCTGTAGGATCCTGAACTACTTCTCCCAGCTCCTTCAGGATATCCCTTTGGAGTCTGGTGAAGTGACATAGGTAATTCAGCAACATAGCAAAGGTCGCTGAGGAAAACATCCGCCACCGCATCTATCCATGGTCCTAGAGTCCTTATTAGGAGGATGGACGGGCACGGAAGGATCTGCAAGTTCCTTTTGGTGGCCGCCACCACCATGGCATCAGCGGGACACCCTTAGTAAGGAATTGTTTGTCGGGCAGTGATAAATTTTGAAGGCCTCCTAGGGACTGGCTCTACAGAGTCAGGAGCTGCCCACGCCGCAATCACCTGCATAAGGGGTCGAAGGCGAGATACCCAGGAGGTGGAGGGCCGAGATCCAAACGCCTAGGTATACTGACTCATCCTCAGAGGGATTGTTGGTGGGCCAGTTTCCCTCTGTTTCAGAAGTTCTAGGATGTCTGAGAAGGAGACATCCTCAGAGGGGATCTAGGGATCCCTCTGACTCATCAAAAGTCAGTATCAGTGACAGACGGGAGTCTACATGCTTCCTCTTACAAGTCCTCTTCCTAGGAGGATCTCCCAAACACCAGGAGAATCCTCGAAGAGGGGAAATTCCCAATGGGGAAACCTGAGGCGGAGGATCTCTGGGTCCTGTAGCAAGAGAAGTGGCAGAGATGTCAACAGGTACTATAGAGGGAGGAGCTACGGGAACAGACTGCTGACTGATACCAGTGGCCAGTACACTCTTCATCACCTCGAATGCTCCCTCCCAGGCAGGTCCGAGAGAACCCGCTCAAGAGCTAGGAACTCCAGGGACCACCGAAGGGAAGTCTCCGAGGCAGATGTCGGAGCCGAGCTCACCAAGGCCGAGGCTCCAAGGGAAGAGCGGGTTCAGACAAGGGTCCGATGCCACTCACCCCTCGGAGGAGACCATGGAAGCCCGACCACCGAATCCCTCTAAGGAAGGTCTCAAGAGGAGATAAGAGTAGAGGCTGAAGGAACAGAAGGGGTATCCGTCCTCCAGCCGTAGCAGTAACCATTCTCGAAGACTCCAACTCCAAGCTCTGGGGTAGAGTTGAAGGAGGAACTGTAACGGGTGGACCAACAGTCGCCTGTTGAGACGGACTGTGTAACATTTGGGCCAGTACCTGTGACTTGAGTAATCTACTGACCACTCTAGGTCATGATCTGACAACCTGGATGACCTTGAAGATCGGCTCCGATGGCTCCAAGGAAGGAGACCTCGACCTCTTCCTGGAATGAGCCATCGGAGCCGATACAATAGATCCTGTCGGAGCCGACAGGAAGCTCGATGTATCGGCTCCAGCGAGCAGATACAGCCACCAAAGTAACGGTGCCGATCGGGCCGATGCCACATGGGTGTCGGAGCCGATCGGAGCCGACACCGATAGCCATCGCGCCGGCTTGTCAAGCTAGAATCTGCTCCAGCGGGCGATCGACTCAGTACGAAGTCGGGAGGGCCGCAGGCTTAGATACAGAAGCCTGGGCCTTGGAAGGTTTACTGATTTTGGTGGAGCCGACTTAGCCAGAGAGCCCTCCGGCTTAAGAAGGCCCCTAAGAATCAGTTTATTCCGTCCTCCTGCAGGACTCTCTGGCTGAAGGAGTGACAAATAGCACAGGAGTCCTGCAGGTGAAGAGGGCCCAGACAATACAGGCAAGAAGTGTGACCGTCTGTCAGAGACATCTTCTGACAGCACGAGTCACACTTCTAAAACCTGAGACCCTCTCCTTTGACATGGTGCTGAAAAACACACACACACACACCAGTCAAAATTAAGTTAAATAAAATACCAAAAGGTATTCTATAAACCAACACACACACCCTAACAGGGGATGGGATAGGAAAAGATTGACTAACAAAAATTAAAGGAGACAGGGAATTTCTGTCAGAAAAGGTACAAATTAAACTTAAAACTATCAATAAAGGTTTTGACTAAAAGGGGCTTAAATATCACAAAGTGAACAACTTACCAGGAGCTGGTAAAAAGAAGACCTCCTAAGCGAAGCGGCAAACGAGATCTGGGTACTTACCGCCTTGCATCATGGGATATGGGGCTGCCTCGAGCTGGTAAAAGTGACTCTCGAGCTTAGCAAGTGCCGAGTCGGAGCCGAGGGATCGGCTCCGAACCCATCAAGCAAGAATGAAGGCGAGATTGACAACTTAACATTTTAGATTTAAGTATGAGACAGTTTCATCTAGTGGAAGTAGTTTTAGGTTGGACCAGTCACGAGTTAAGTTCATTCTGGAAATTAGTCTGAATAAAGTTCTTATTACTCCTAATGGTTTTAAAAGGTAGATTGTTGAGGAATGTCATTTCTTTTTCTGATTATATAGGTCAGGAAGTGGTCACTGATGTCCTCAGGTAGGGTGCCCGTTTTATATCTGGGGTTGGTTGCCCGTTTTATATATCTGGGGTTGGTTGTTTATTAATATCCAGTCCAAGATACTTTCTTTATTGTTAGGCTTATCGATTCTGGTAGGGGAAGATATGATCTGGGATAAGTCATGTAAATTTATATGGGTGGAGGGGAAGTCTGATGAGCAGGTATTCCAGTCGATATTAAAGTCCCCGAGAATAATAGTTTCTTGGGGGTAGTTTGTGGACAGCCACTGGAGGATACCTTCTAAAGGTATTTGTGCAGTCACCAGGGGGGGAATATAGATACAGGCAATGTTTACAGATTTGTGTTTGCTGAGTTGGACCTCTGTGATGAGTATTTCTGCGTCAATTATCAAGGCATGTGGAGTACTAGTTTTGGATACTTCTAGTGTGGATTTATACAAGATGGCTACTCCACCTCCTTTCATAGAGATGCGATCAAGTCTTAATATAATGTAACCTGGGGGTATAACCTCATTATCAGAGGTATTAGGTTTGAGCCAGGTTTCAGAAAGGCATAGCACATCGGGGAGTGCACATCCAGGAGGGCATGTAAACAGTGAATTTTCTTATTTACACTCCTGATGTTTAGGTGACACACTAGGAGCGAGTCCTTATTTGAGTTTCGTAGGTTAGTGAGGGTGTTATTTATGGAGTTGACAGTAACAGGTGGGGTTGGGCCTGGGTTAGGGTGGATGTCACCGTCCTGTATGAGGTTAAGTAGTGATCTAATCTCAAGTTTCTGGAGTTTTAGTAAACGTCTGTGACAGTATTTAGTTCTAGGGATGATGTAAATGGCGCGAATGGGATGCAAAGTTTTTACATTAGAAGAGTTTGATGAGAGGTGGGGTAGTATTTGTTTAGAGTTTTGTGGCAGATTAATAGTGCTGATTTTGGATCTAGGGTAGTGAGAGCAAGGGAGGTATTGATATTCATAGGCTGCGAGAAGATAGACAATTATAAGTGGGGGTATTAGGCAGTAAAAAGGTATTGGAAGTGTGGAGGCATTGTAGGACTATTTAAGTAATACTTAAAATAGAGGTGGGTGATTAACAGAGAGCGATAGATTGGAGAGAGTTTGAGTAGGGGGTTGGGTCCTATGAATGAATGGGATGATGATTGCTTCTGAGGAATGGGAGTGTCAATGTGATGATAAATGTAGGAGTACTGGGAGCAGTTGAGAATTGGGGGCAGGGTAGTAAGCCTGCAGGGCAAACGGAGAAGGTAGAGCCAAAGGGAGGTAGAATGCAGGTGAGGCTGGAAACAGTCAGCAGAGAAGATAGCAGGCTACGTATACATTGGTTTACAAAGTCCATTGAACATGTGGGAGAAACAGCCTAAAGAGAAAGTTCACTGAAAAACTAGTAATCCCAAGGCAAAACACTCCACCAGGCAGCAATGACACCAGTGTAGTCCAGTCAAGCTTTTATTTAGCGCTTTCGTCAGGTAAAATGACTTCTTCAGAATATAACAGTCCCTCAGAGTCATCTAGCTCCGATCACTTCTCGGTGCAATGACTATAAATCCTTTATAGTCACTGCACTGAGAAGTGATCAGAGCTAGATGACTGACTGACTACTGTATTCTGAAGAAGTAATTTTACCCGACGAAAGCACTAAATAAAAGATTGACTGGACTACATTGGTGTCATTGCTGCCTGGTGGAATGTGGGAGAAACAGACAAATGTAGGTTTTGTAAAACAGAATTGGAAACAAGTTGCACACCTCATTGCTGGTTGTGACATACTGATGGCAGAAGGACTGCATTCTGAAAGGCATAATGTAGCTAGACTGTTGCACTGGGGATTGTGCAAACATTATGGTACTGAAGTGGCTGAAAAACACTGGAAACATGAGCCACGAGCCACAAACCACCACAGAAAATGAAGTTTACATCACATGGGATCTTCCAACAGTTCAAAAGATAGATGCTAGGAACCAGATATAGTGGTCCAAAAAAAAAAAGCAGCACTGATCATTGAAATCGCCACACCTAGTGACTACAGTGTCCTGCGTAGAGAGAGATAAAAAAAAAAAAAAATCAGTCTTTGCAAGTAGAAATAGAAACGAGAGCAATGTGGAAGAAAGACATCAAGATAGTTACAATAGTAGTAGAAGCAACAGGTCCTTTGGTCTACAATCATATTTAGATATGCTACAAATACATGCAACTCTTGAACTGCAGGAGTCATCATTACTGGGCACATGCGCAGATGCTGCGAAGAGCACTTTTGGCCGAGAGAGTGAAACACTAATTTCATGAACTTCAATCATACTTTGACTTAGGAATGGGGTCCATTCCTGTCATGGTATTAGAAACCCAAAAATCTGCAGAAGTTAAAAAAGGGAGAAACCATAATAATGGGGGATTTCAATATGGACGGGCTCACATGCACTTCAGATACCCAAAGAATACAAAGTTAGTTTGGTTAAAGTCATACAGGTTTATAGTCAACAAGGATAGATGAGCATTGCAAAAGACAGTCTATACTTGACTGGACTTGCCTAATAAGTACTCAAATGATATACAATTCAGGCTGCCTCCAAGACAGCCTTAGTGTGAATCTACCCACCTGATTTACACACAACATCTAAGACCCCCCCCCTCCAAATTCCAACAAATTCGCAGCAAGAAAAACTGTGCTCCTGATGCATTTAAAATTTCTACTGCAGCGGTGTGACAATCTCCAATTAGACTCCGCTGTCCAATACTTTAAAATGACAAATTCCTCGATATCCTGAACAATCTACCATGTTTCAGAAAGGTCGGGGTCAAACCAAAATATGTACCATGGCTATAAAAAGGATACCAAACAAATACTCAAAGACAAAGCCCGATTCCAATATCAGAGCAACAAAAACCTAGCCAACCATGACTACTACAGTCAACTAAGAAATAAATTAAAAAAACTTAGGAAAATAGTTTTTTTGTCAGAGTTAAGATCCACCACCACCATAATAATCCCCAAAAGTTCTGGGGTGCCATTATAACCAGAACAATCCTCAACACCAACCCCCTCCACTACAACACATACTTTACCAACTCTAAATTAATCCTTATTCCTAGTGAAAAATCAAGACAATGCTTCCCTGTCTATTCAAACAGAAACTGATGGAACTTCCAATTCTCTCTTTAAAACCTATACAAAGCTCCATAAGAAGAAAAAAAAAAGTGTTAAATAAATTGAAACCCACATCCCTTGCTGCTGATCAGCTGCCAACTGAATATCTTAAGCTAGCATTAGCTTTCATCTCCTACCCCATCTCTTTCTTGATCAACCAATCCATCAATGAGCAATATATCCCTAAAATCTGGAAAACTTCCTATGTCATACCTCTGCACAAAGGCAACACCTCAGTTGAACTTTCAAACTATAAGCCTATTGCCATCTTATCCCCGCCAGGCAAAATTCTTAGAAAAAAAAAAAAAAAAAAAAAAAAGTGCTCACATTCTTCACTTTTGGAATATTTACTATGCAACAACCTTCTAACCAACTCTCAGCATGGTTTCCACCCCAGACAGTGCCACATCCACCCTATTTAGCTTTACTAATAAAATAACCCAACTCAAAGATAAAGGACAACTTGTTTCTTGGCTTTCTTGATATGTCCACAGTATTTGACAGTTTCCTACCAAATTCTACTCAAGGCACTCTCATCCCTAAACCTAACCCAAACAGCCCTCTCTTGGTTTCATAACTACCTGTCTGACTGTCAGACGGTTAAGTGGAAAAATGAAGTGTTCTCCCTATTACCAGTCACAGTTGGTGTCCCACAAAGTTCAATCCTAGGACTACTCTTCTTTACCACCTTTACAAACTTCACACTGCTGCTCACCTTGCCACCACTCTCCAATATGCAGACGATGACTCTAATCTGCCCTCTCTCAACTAATTCTCAATCCAAACAAAACTAAATTAATGATTTTCTTAAATCAACTGACCACAATCCCACTTTCCACATCTATTTCTCAAAAAAAAAAAAAAAAAAAAAAAAACACACAGTCTTGCATACCAAACTACTTACAGTCACTATTGACAAACCTGAGATGTGAAACATTTAGCATATCAAAAAGGCCCACTCTACAGAGTAAAGCCATTTCTACCACCAAACATCAACTGCAAGGACACACCTACTCCCCGCACTCCTATATGCCTCCCCCATATTCACAAACCTGGAAAAACTGACCTAACCAAACTTGAGGCCCATTACAATAAAAAAAAAAAAAAAAAAATCATCACCAGATTCACCATACAGATCCCACTACTGCACTCTACCCAAACTAAAATGGCTAGAGCTACACAACCTACTATCTCTCAAATAACTGCCTATGCCATCACATACCTACCAAATGTACTGCACTCCAAAATCTTGTACAACCCTAAAGCAATAATAGACCTTTAGATAAATAAATTACTCACTCAGTTATGGTAGCTCTCTACACCCTAGTAAAATATCCAGGATATGGAATGCCATCCCTAAACACATTCTATATACCACAAACCAAAATGTAAGTCTTCTCAAGGAACACCTAACCAATAACTGGCTCTACTCATGTACAACTTCAGGCTGACCATACCTTTCCTCCAACCTCCTCCCCATTCTGCAAACTCTATACCTCCTTTGTAACCTCTCACCCCTCCTACATTTTAACACGTACTCATGGCACACTAAGCAAATGCCCATTCTTTCCCCAAGTGCAGTGGCTTTTTTTCCGTCAATATTTTTATTAAAGATAAAACAGACTGATGAATGTTATTAGACAACAATAGGCTGAAAACACTCCTCCAGGATTTTAATTTTTAAGGCCTTCTTCAAATCCTAAACAGGTAATCTGTTTCTCTCTCAAAATGTAACCGACCAATGGAATATCATCTTTGCAGCCGCTGCACCCACAGTATAGGCTACAATGGGATTATACCATTCAATCCCGGGGCTTGGTTGGCTTGCAAGTCAGCTATCTACTTGTCTCTACCTCTCAAGTCATCCGCTATTAAATTCCAATGCCATGAAATAAAATTTTGTACCCTGGATTTGATAGTGTGTTATGAGAGAGTGTGCATTATTTTTGTTCTTATTTCTTATGTTACTTAAATGATGGAGAATACATTCCTTGAAGCATCCATTTGTCTTGCCAACATAAAAACCCTGACAGCAAGTACACTTAGCCAGGTATATCAAAATTCTTGCTACTGCAATCTGTGTAGTTATTCAACCTATAGGTCCTATGTACAAATTATTGCTGTTACAAGCCTTGCATTTCTTGCATGGGAAAGTGCCCTTCCTAACACTTCTATGGTTTTGAACATTGCCATTTTTATAGCGGAGTTTCAAGTTCTTCTTCCTTTTAAGACAGAAGTGTGGAGTCGCACCTACTACTCTCTTCAAATCTTCATCCACGGTCAGAATATACCAATTCTTTTTTACAATGTCACATCTCGGGAATATCACTACTGTATGTCAGTAAATATCTGAGTTAACTAGTTTCTTGGCTTTAGTATATGATATTTTTCCATGGGTTAGTCTCACTAAATTATACATTCATGCTCCCACTTGGCCATCACTATACCGTAGTTGTTAGTGGCACACGAGGTGTCCATAGCTACTCCCCATTTCTGCCAACAGTATTCTCCTGCACATAGAATACTGTTGTTTAATACAACTTCCAATAATGTACAATACTGTTTAATACAACTTCCAATAATGTACATTACTGTTGTGTTAGAAGCAACTGTTCCTCTGGATTCCATAAACTTTGACCGCTCTGATGCCACGTTCACTGGAATAACTGTGAATAAATTCTTCACATCTACTGTGGTCATTATCAAATCCACTGTGTCATTAAGTCAAAGTGTTTTTTTTCAAAGACTGATTCAACAAAATGGGAAGTGCCCCTTAATACTGCAACTGCATTATGAAGCAATATCTTCAATTTGTGTTCAGCAAAAATAGACAAAGGTTCCGTGACCCATCCTTCACCTGATACTATGGGAAGGAGGGGTGGGTCATTCATACTCTTATGAATTTTGGGTAGGCCATTAATTACAGGTTTCGGGTAGGTCATTAATTACAGGTTTCTTTAGACTTTGTACTGTAAACTGCACAAAGCCTGTGTAATAAATCTCACCATAAATAGTTCATATACTGTATTCTGCACATTAGTTCATTAATCTTCCATTTGGCTACTCAAAGTTCTGGAGTCTCAACACGGAAATCATCCTTTTATTACAGACAGTCTGCTGTGTCTAATACAAGGATGGCCCCTCTTGTCTGCTGGCTTCACTATTATGGCATCATCACGTACAAGTTCTTGTAACCCACTTTTTTCATCAGCTGTTAGGTTGTGAAAGGCTGTTCCAGTGGAACAGTCGATTCTAACAACAGTAATGTTAAAGTACATTATTGGAACTTATACTGAACAACAATATTTTCCTATATGCAGGAGAATACTATTGGCAGAAATGGAAGAGAGAGTAGCTATGGGCACCTCACGTGCCAATAGCCACTCCAATATAGTGATGGCCAAATGGCACCATGAATTTATACTCAATGAGACTAACCTATGTAAAGATATCATCATATACCATGGCCGGTTTGTGGACGATATTTTTCTTATGTTGAGAGGTGATGAACAAGCCCTGTTTGACTTTGTGAGATATTTAAAATCTGCATTTTTTTCTGGATTGTGAAGTACACACATCCACAACAATAGATATTTTTGATGTTCATTAATGTCCAGGTAAAGATTCACACCCGGGTACGGAGAAACGACTGCTGGAGGAATCATCTCGACAGATGCAGTATGCACCCGCGGCATATCTACTCAAGTTGTGAAGGGACAACTTTTACATACATCTAGATTATGTACAAGAGAGAGACATTTAAGTATGCATCTCAACAGCTCCTGGAATGTTTTAAAAGTAAAAGGCTACAAGGACAGGGACATGAGCCATACTGTCAGAGAGAGACAAGAATAAGAACTAAGGGACAACCCTACTTCTCTAAGAGGAAGAGATTGGATGAGATTTAAACACAGATTTGGATCATAGAGAAGAAACCAGTTCTCAGATGTTTACTGACACAGAAGTAATATTTCCAGAGATGTGTGACATTGTAAGAAAGAATTGGGATATTCCGACCATGGACGAAGATTTGAAGAGAGTAGCAGGTGAGACTCCACAATTCCGTTTTTAAAAAAAAGAACTTGAAGAGGTTACTTTGTTATAAAAATGGGAATGTTCAAAACACTTGAGTGCCAGGAAGGGCACCCATGCAGGAAATGCAAGGCTTGTACCTTTACTAAAACGCAATAAATGTATTTATTTATAAATCCCATCACAAATACGACCTACAGGTTGAATAACTATGCAGACTGCAATAGCAAGAATCTGACATACCTCACCAGCTGTACTTGCTGTCAGTGTTTTATGTTGGTAAGAAACAGATGCTTCACGGAACGGATTCTCAATTAAGTGACATAAGAAATAAGAACAAAAACAATGCCCTCTCACAACAAATCCAGGGCACAAAGTTTTATTTCATGGCACTGGAATTAATACTGGATGACTTGAGAGGTGGTAATACTGCAAATAAAACAGAACACAGAGACAAGATGGAGAGCTGACTTGCCAACCAACCACCAGGACTGAACGGTACAATCCCATTGAAGCTTATAATGTGGGGGTGGCAGCTGTAAAGATGACATTTCACTGGTCACATTTTGAAAGAGAGGAACTGATTACCAGTTATTTAGGATCTGTTATCTTTTATAGTGTTTTAGCACTCATCCAGGATTAATTCTTTTTTATAGTGTTTTAACAATAAACCTTCTCTGTGGTGGCATCTCTTTTGATTTAAACCATTGTAGAATGAGCTGCCTCTGGCAACCCTAATGAATTTGTTTTATTACAACTTAAAGAAACTAAATCAACTATTTACATTACAAACATTTTAAGAAAAAACTTTCAGTGAAGCAAACAAAATGATTAAACAGGGTTAAAAATTGAGTTTGGAAAGTCTCAGGTTTGAAACCTTTGGCCATGGGTTGTTAGTAAAACTCCTTGGATATATTCCAAGTTCTTTAGTTCGGAGTTCCTTGTTTATGGTTTGTTCTACTCGGGAGAGAAATTCACCAAATCTCGGAGAGGTGACGGAGGTCCATTTCCTTGTAATGGATTTAATGGCTACTGCTAATGTTGTCCATAAGTACGAATTTAACTCAAAATGTTTCATCAACATTAAGAAAAAATAAAATTTTAGTTAATGTGAAGTTATCTGAAAATAAAGCTGGAAAAAAAATCAACAGTTCTCCAAAAAATTCCATAGTTTAGAGCAATCATAGAAAATATGGAACCAATCCGCATTGCATAATGTTAGACATCTATTATATCTAGGTTATTCAATTTTGTCAAGGAGTTAAAAATGTTCTGTGCAAAAACTTCCAAGTCAATACTTCTTGGGGCCAATGCTGGAGTGTAAGTTTTACTGAAGATAGAATTTTAAGTTTTCCTGTCTGGGAGAGACTATGTGGTAGGCCTTTAGTCATTGTGTTCCATTGCGTAGTTGTTAAAATGGACTTGTAATTTAACAAAATGCTGTATAATTTGGACACTAAACTGTTGGTCTTTAAAATAACATTTCAGATATGATTGTAATTAAGGGAGGTTGATCTAAATATAAAGAGTTCTGAATAATTCTGCACAAGTCTTGAGAATAAGCAATTACACTCTGTAGTAATAACCAATCTTGCCATGATAAGTTATAGTTTCTTATAATTTGCTGAAGGTGTGAAAGCTTCCAAATCTTTAACACATTGTTTCCTAAGAGCAGCTTGATTGTATTTGGATGACTGAAACTTGATATTCCAAGTAGCTTGTATGTATATTTTCTGTATCATTCTTTTCTTGCATGAAGTAAAATGCAATACAAACTTGGAAAAAAAAAAAAACTGTTTCCAACAATTAAAAGTGGCTTACTTTTATTGTATAAGAAGCAGTGGCTTACTTAACTGTTCATGCAAGTATATCAATGTTGTGTACCCTCAGCCACTTTTTTTTCCTTCATCTTTTCTCATGCACCTTGGGCCTCCATACAAATAGCCAACTTCTACTGTAGCGTACCGAAGAACATTGCTCTGAATTAACTACATCGATACTTCCCTGCATAGTCTGTTATTAACACTACCTTGAAATCTAACCATCTCTTATACCTGGAATCATATTCCACACTGTATTGAAAGTTTCTCTTTATTAACTATATTAAACTCTTGTTGTCTATTTGTCGAACATTGCTACTTTGCTGAAAATGGATGTTGAGTCCAGTTGGACATCCCCAGTAAACGAGTGTCAAATAAATTAAATCTTACTGCTCTAGACATGCAGATATATGGTTTTGTCAAAGGGAGATTATGCTTTCTTAAACTAAGTTAAACTTCAGGTATAGATACTGGCCATGCATTTCATACAAAACACATTAATCTGACCACATAACCTCTACAGTTTCAACATGGGGAACAGTGTTTAAGGGCTAAAAATGTAAACAGTTAATGCTGTACAATGGATAGCAATAGACTTACAAGAACCCACAAAGTTAAAAGTAGTAGATACCAACTCAGAAAGGAGACCGAATAGTGGTGTTCCTCAGGCTACAGAACTAGGACCCCTTCTCTACAGCATCTATTTCTCACAACCTCCAAACCACTACCACAGACACAGGCCTAAATTTGCTAATGACTACAAACTGGATGTTGCCGTTTGCTCAGCATCAGACAATTTGCTACTGCAGCGAGGGCCAAACCATACAAAAAGTGACATAAAAGAAATGGGCTTACACAAAAACTAACAGTGCCATCTGACATCTTGACACCTTCCAGTGCAACAGCAACCCACTCCAGAATTGGCACCTTGGAGACAAGTATTTATTCGCTGACCATGCAACATAAATCAGGAAACAGTTCTATCCAACTCCATTAATAACAAAAATAATCTCATCTAGGTAGAAGGTTACTGCTCTATACTCTCTGCATTAGTCTGACAAATCATAGAATATAATGCCTTTTTTAGTAAGCAGTCATCCAAATCACATCATACATCTAGAGAAAAAAGCCCACCTAAAAATGTCAGACTTAAGAACCCTAAACTACCAAAATAGGCAGCCTAACTCCTGCAAGGTGATTTATAGTATTTTTCAGTTGTTACAGATCCAATCCCAAAACTTCTATGTTTCCACAAACAAAACAAATAGCTTAAACATGAGCTGAAGACCTGGACCTCCATAAACAGTAAGACACACTGGAAAGACAGATGTATTACTTAATTGTTGCAGAGATGTGGTAAACATTATCTGCTACATACAAAATTACTTGCGCTTCTTTGAAAAGAAATTTTAACTGGACAGATGCCTGTAAACTATCATGAGCCAAGCTTGTTCTGTCCTCCTGAAGCCAGAAATTGCTCTATCAGGGCATGTACTAGCAAGGAGATTAGGATTCACAGACCAACTCTGCCTTACAAACTCCATAAATCTATTTCTCTATGAAAATGTTCTGATATAGAAGTGGAATTCAGTCATTTCAGAGGGTAAATTTAGTCCTATGATTTTAAAACATCAGTGGAAAGTCTAAACAATTCTATCCATCTGCATTAACAGAATAAAAAAACTAAAACAAATTTGATATATTACACACTATCACCTCAGATTTTACACAATTAAAAATACCACCTTAAGTACTGCTTTCACCTACACCCAAATCTCACTGGACGTAGTTAATGAGCCTGACATAATAGCTAAATTCAGCATGACATGCAGTAATCAGACAGTTCAACAAAGTGAATCACAACCAGCTAGGTTTTACAGAAGACCCACTTTCAGACCCCCTTAAGTAGAACACATCTTAGCACGAGATTCTGGGAGGGAGACCACACCTTCAAGAACTGTAAAGGACTCTTCTTACCCATTACTAAAGCTTAAGGCTCATTTAGGAATTGTACACTTTTCCTGTTAAACAGCAAGCCATTTGCTAGGTTAATGTTTTTTTTCCTGATAAGATATGCTGCCATTAAACTGCAAGTGGAATAGGTGATAGAACCAACCTTGCAATCAAGCTGCAAATAAGTTTCATTGGACTACTGAAGCATACACAAGTAAACACCCGATTAAGAAGCGCAACACTGGACCAAGACAAAATGACCTGCCTACTTCACACCACAACTTGAAAACTAAAACTTTTAAAATCACGCTAAGGATTGAGTGTACATATAAATAATCTTGATAGCCCTAATTAAATCTCTGTAACCAACTCGAATTCTCATAAAGACCAAAGAACTTAACATTTCCTTCAAAATATCAAGGCAGTGGATTTTGCTGCAGGCCATAAACTGATCAATTAAGTTTATACATTCATCTATATTGCAAACATTCCACAAATAATGCCACATACTCTATTCTTAACCAAACAAGTCTACTTGGTGGTATCCGATACACAAGGATGCATAATCCCTTGAATAAAACCTAAGCATCATTGATATTCATATTAATAAGCAAAATACAGTAGTAATAATACAACGTAACATGTTAACTATACTCCCCCCCCCCCCCCCAGACTTCACACTTTTTGATGTATGCAGAAAGAATTCACAGGAATCATTTGTGAGCCAAGAACTTTCACTCAAGTCGAGAGTAAAAGATCAAAATGTAAAGTTCTGCAAGGTCTTACTATTTAAAAAACATCCTTAGATACCAGTAACCCACTACTGTGTGTTCTGGATCAGGAAATTCACTATATGTTAAATTCTCTGAAGTCCTATACATCTGCAACTGTGCCAAGCCACGAAGAATTGCAAGAGTGCAACACTTTCATCCCCCTGAGTTAACTACTACACCTAAACCTTTCTGCAGATTTAGAAAAAAAACCTGCACTGAGACACCATGGTGCATTCTGCTAAGAAGCAAATCCCATTGGCACTGCAGCCCTGAAAAATATAGACACACATACAATCTCCTTTGCCCACAAGTTCTCTCAAATAACTCCACATTCAACATTAATCCGCATTTTAAAAACTGTATACCCCAACAGTCTTATGGTCAAAGATATCTTACTGTGAAACAAAAGCAAATACAGTACCACAATTTACTATCATACATTCCCACCAAGCTTACAAAGCTATGACACATTCAGAACACACACGCACACTAAATGGATCTGCTCTTTGTGTGTCACTTTTGTTAAACTGAAGTAGAAGCTTATATAAAAGTCTACATTGACAGTTCTCACATATATCACTCCATCCTCCTTGAACCTTAAAACTTTATATTTGCCACACCACACTACAATCTCTCCTCCCTGGTTGGTTTGATAAACAGTGTTCCATCACAGTCCTGCCCACCTTGCTAATTCAATTACTCTACTGTTCCCCTAACCGCCTAACTTTCTCCTTTTACGAAGGCTATACATACAACTTTTATGGATAAATACAACCATGTACATGCATACACACACACACTACTTAACAGCCTCTCTCAACCACATTGTTTTCTTCAGTTTAATACTGTACAATGAAACAAATGCATAACTGATCATCTTATTTCGGCTTTTTCCCCCGATTAGGGGTCGCCACAGCGGATCACCTGTCCGTTCATGATTGGCAGTGGAGTTTTTACGGTATCGAGTTGCCAGCCCGGCACCCAACCTTCCACAGAAGGCACACACTCACTCCTAGGCCAATTTAGTGTGTCCAATCCACCTACAGCATTTTTTGGGATGCGAGAGGAAACCGGAGCACACGGAGGAAACCCACGTGACCACAGGGAGGACATGCAGACTCCGCACTGAAGGCACCCCAGCCAAGGATTGAACCGGAGAACCTCTATGTGAGGTGGCAACCCTAACCACTGCACCACCGCAGCCGTTCTAAAGATCAAAATTCCAGTTGTTTTATCTGTTATAGTCACTACGTCTAGTATAGTTGGTTTAGATTTTGATTTCCATTTTCTAGTAACTGCTTTTTTGGCTGCCACCATAAGGCACCAATCTGCCCACCCAGCATCTCCAACAGTGCACCCCGCAGGGAATCCTTAATGTCCTCCAACTCACCACACACTCAGAAAACATGCTCCCAATTACCTCTTTCTTCCCCATCCCACCTCCACAATATTTGCTGTCTACCTGAGGAAAACAGCTCTGGAGTCTACTAGGGGTATATCATCTTTGTAAACATTTCCAGGCAAATATCATCTTTGTAAACATTTCCAGGCAAAAATCCTAAATCTACTAGATTTTGTTGCATAACTAGGAGACATACATATATCCTCCCACTGTTTCTTTCTGAATTGATTATCCCAGTCACTTTCCAATACTTTCTAATCTTTTCTGATTGATTCTTACAGTTATCATGCAATATTTTATATGCTCAACTAAATCATTCCTTTTTGTAATGGCAGCTTCTGCTCTAGATTCTATTAAAAACTCTACCAGTGTCACTTTCATTTAGGACCCCCCCCCCCAATTGTTTTCTCTTTGCCTATACACTGATATCAGTCCTTGATAGGGAAGGCAATCCCTAAACTGCAGTCCAACTAAATCATTGGCGCCTTCCCATTCTATCATCTTTTCCTCTCTACTTATTCTCTCCCAATACCTTGGTTTCTTTGCCAGTTTGCCCCAATAAATTCCAACCCCCTATTGTCTATATCCCCAATTGCAGTCATCCCTGTTTGCAAAATCTCCTCTCTCCATTCCCATGTTGGCTGTTTTATGATACTTTCTTCTGCTATTTATATATACACAATATTATGTATGATTAGTGTTATTCTCCTTAAAGGCCTGCATCCAAACTCCCAGTCTCTCCGTTTCATCATCATCCCTTTCCAGTTTGAATTATAGTTTTCTGCTTGTGCTAACGTATAGGAGCTTTTAAGTTTGTAGCTCTGCTCTGAAATACCCCTTCAAACTGAGTAATCCCAAAACGCCCTGTTCTACTGAAACAAACAATTAGCTTATCCCAATTCACTCTTGCCATCTTCCCCTCCCAGATAAAGTCCTTCAGCTCTTAATTAACTGCTACCCACAACTTCTCCTCTGGTTGATAAAAATATGCCTGACCCATGTACAAGACTTGTATCTTTCGGCTTTTCCCGGTTAGGGGGTCGCCACAGCAGAACTCCGGTCCACTAATGATTGGCAGCAGATTTTTACGTACCGAGTTGCCAGCCCTGACGTACAACCTTCAACGAAGGTACACCCATTTACGCATGCAAACCTATGTACAAGACTGAGACTAAAAACATTTTAACTGCTAGCATCTTACTATCCATATAACAAAAGTTTCCATTTTCTCAGTTTTTGTATTATCTTTTGTTTAGTCTCTTCCCACATATCCTTAGCTGCCACAGCAGAATCATTTTTAATTCATACTCCTAAACACTTGTGTTCATAAATATGCACATTGCTGAACCAATATGCGGGTACATAATTTACCGCTATTGCCTTTGTCTAAGTTTGTATCCCGAAAAGATCTGAAACCATCTCAAAATGTTCCACAACACTGTCTCTTTCTGGTTTTGTCGGGTATAAAATAACATCATCTGCAACAAACAGCGTTTAGACTACCATACCAATTATAGCCTTGAATTTCTGAGTCCCTTATTTTCTTTGCCAGTGGTTCTAGATATAAAGCAAATAAAGGGGAAAGAGGACATGTCTGCCCGGCTCCTCTGATCAAGCACAAATTATCAGAGAGGAACCCACCTACTTTAACTTTCGCCTCTAATCCCTCAAATATCCTCCTAATCAAACATTCTCAGGAAATGTAAATGCTTCCACTGCCCTGCTCATAAAGTCCCAGCTTACTCTGGCAAAAGCTTTCTCTGCATCAAGACCCACCAACAACAATGGTATTTTCTTATATTCTGTTTCCCTCTGGATCATCAATGTTCTGTTAACGTTGCCAAATGTTTGCCTTCCTTTCACAAAACCACAATGATCCATATCTATCACGGTTTTGTATTGAAATGGGCCTGTATGAAGCAATATCTGATGGATCTTTACCCTCTAGGTATTACAGCTACCACTGCTTTCTTCCAGATGCTGGTACTTCTCTCCCCCTTCAAATACTGTTAAACAAAACCTGCCAGACTTCAAATACTGTTAAACAAAACCTGCCAGATTTTTAACAATTTTTTGCCCTCCTAGCTTCCAAACTTCCACAGGAATACATTTCTGGGGACTTCCCTGAAATTGGCAATACATCACAATTTTTCTCATCTCCTCCTATCCTTACCATTAGTAATCTAGCCTCGTCCACCTATAACCTTGACATACTTTCATAGAATTTCTGAAATACTTCTAAATACCTCTACAGGATCTCGTTATAGGCTCCCTAACCTTGGTGACGCAGCCCATTCTGCTTTTTGTTGTTGGAGTTGTACTAAAAGTTTTTGTGCTCTAGTTACACTCCTGTATATTATCAAGATAATCCCTTATTTTCTGCTTAGCACTCTGCCATTGATCCTATTCTTGTTCTGTGAGATTCCCCTATTCTGCAAGACATTAATATTTGTTAGTCCCTCTAAATAATTATTGTTACTTCTTAACCATAGCTCCCTTTCTTTTATTTCCACCCTAGTTTTAAACTCCACCTTAATTTTATCCCACTCCCTAGCCATATTTTCAGAAGTAAATCCAAAGCTCCGTACAACAACGTAATCACAACAATGAGACTGGAAATAGTCTCTGCTAGGTTAGCAACCAAAGCGTGAATGGACTCTGAACAAGGAATAGAAAAACACAATTTATTGAAGTACTCGTTGGTGGTAAGCGCTTTCATCTGCAAAGCAGACCTCTTCAGACAAACGTTTTAGAGAAGCCCCTTCGCTGCACTCTTAGTTTTCTAAGAGTGCAGCGAAGGGGCTTCTCGAAAATGTTGGTCTGAAGAGGTCTGCTTTGCAGATGAAAGCGCTTACCACCAACGAGTACTTCAATAAATTGTGTTTTTCTATTGCTTGTTCAGAGTCCATTCACGCTTTGGTTGCTAACCTAGCAGAGACTATTTCCAGTCTCATTGTTGTGATTATATTTTCAGAAGTAACTTCTATCCTCCTGAATAGATCCCGAATCTCCACTACTATTCCTTAAATTCCTCTCTTTTCAACAGACAGGTGGGAACGCGCCAGTGTCTCATTTTTCATTACTCTGTGTTTTTACTATAGTAATTATTGGCGCATGACCTGAAACAGTTATTAGGTGTGTATCAAGACCTTTAATTAAATGCACATTTCTGTGAAATGTAAATCCTGTCTAGCCTAGCTCAGTTTTTATATCTTGGGCAATCATATGTAAATTCACTCCAAACTCCTATTACTGAATTCACATCTTCCAAGCCAAATATTTTCAGAAACTTCTTCAAACCATCTACACTCCTTTGTTATACTTTCCCTTCTGTGTCCCCAGACACATCTTCACTGCTGCAAGTCAGTCCAGCTGAAAACTGATCATTTCTCCCAGAATTTTTTTAAGCCCCATTATAGCAGTTTTAGGTGGAATACAAATACATGCCAGTGTAATCCTTCTCCCATGCCAGTAACCGCTCAGCACTACAAATCTGCCATTATCTTTTATCCTCTTCTATCACTACTGGAGTTCCTCTTGCAATTTATATAAATATGCCTCTTTTCCTTGTCTCAGATATTCCACTGAATAACCAACCTGAAAACCTTTATCAAAATTCACATGTTAACTTTTTCCAAGTGTGTCTACTGTAGCATAGCTATTTGTACTCTATATTTTAAATATAGTTCAGTATTATTTTTGTATTCATCTGTGAAACCATTGACATCTAAAGAGATTACAGAAGGCATCACTGTATTAAAAAGTTTATTTACAACACCTTTTTTTATTAAATGTCTACTTCCAACTTATGTTGCATGCAAACAAATGCATAACTGAAAAGTACTATAACTGTGTGTGTGTATGTATATATATATATATATATATATATATATATATATATATATACATACATACATACACACACACACACACACACACACACACATACACACACGTCTATAATGATGTATATACACACACTTTACACTACATTACACTGACGTCTATGTAACTACATTTGAAGTGCAACAATGCATTCTGGGTTATTAACTTAACAACAATGTAGTCTGGGTTATTAACTTGTGTGTCACCCGTGCAAGATGCCAATACCAAACAGTACAACTCAACCAAAAAATATTAATAAAGCACAACTAATGGACTGGTTGTGACTGGATGGGTTGGACACCCTGGGTTATCACAGTCTTGCATACTTTGGCTACAAGGGCTCAAAACCACCGCAAACTTTTTCAGGACTCAAAATTACAAAGGAATGAGGGCTAGAAAACATGGGAATATGCTTTAAGAGAAGCCTTTTTAAAGGGATGTGTGAACACTGGGAAATGTCACACTTGTGGCCATGGTGAAGGCTAGTACCAGTGAAAGCATTGTATGCAAACAGCACATATACTACATAACTGCAGTATGCAGGTTTGAGCCCATGTCCACTATGATTGCAAAACTACAGTGACAGATACAACCAAATGATGACATACCTAATCAACATCTGTAACACAAGGCTGTAAGCATAGCTGCAGTATGCAGGTTTAAGTCCGTGTCCACTATGGCTGCTAAACTGCAGTATGCAGGTTTAAGTCCATGTCCACTATGGCTGCTAAACTGCAGTAACAGACACAGCCAAATGATGACATACCTAAACAACTACTGTAACACAAGGCTGTAAACGCAGTTTCACTGTACCTGTGGGGCAGCACTGCACCTACAGAAGAATGCAGCCTAGGACTTCCATTAATGTAGTCAGTTATCTGATAGCTAGCCTCCTTGCCTAGATGTATACATACTAAAAGTCATAACTAAAACAAACACTCTACACTAAAAGCTGCATGGCATTTCAGCTATATCAAACTATGGCTTAGATGTAAAAACACAGCTGTCTAGTAACCATATTCATCCTTTTTGTATAATTAAATTTGATCCCAAAGTAAGTGCAAAATGTAAATAAAATAAGGGAAACAAACTATATCTTGCCTACTTAAGCCCTGCTTTATACAAGTCAAAGACATGAAGTTAACGGAATACACAAAGCTGCATTGTGTAAAATGGACAAAGTTGCATGTTTGACAACAATTTTCCTTTATTTCCCCACTTTGGGCTGGGTCACTATACTGTGTTCTACAAGCAAAATGGCGTCTAATAGCAACAGATGACTGTAAGTTTGGAATAAAGCTATCACTGCCTGCTATACTCGGAAGAAAAGTTTCAAGATTAGTCAACCCACTTGGAAAGCAACTTCTTAGTTATGTATCCAACAAGCAGTCCACTAAACAAACGGTCTCAGTTTCCAGTTGGCAACAGGTTTCTGTCAGCTGCATGTGCAAACATTCTACACGGATACTTAGCCACAGGAAACTTTCTCCATAACAATATACAACTGTTTCACTAAACCAGGCATAGAAAAATCGTAAATTACAAATATACAAAAATAAACGTACTACACTACTTTCACATTCTACCTCAGATAAGAAAAAAACATTTTTCTACAATCAATGGGGAGGCTTCCCAAAACTGTCTATGCTCAAGATACATATATTTTCGGACACAGGCCCAGCTGTCAACATAAAAAATAAACGAACTAAAGATGGAGACAAGAAAATGTAGACCTCACACTCACATAAACCATTTACTCCTCATTACAACCATGACGGAGCCATTGCCTATAAAGTAACCAAAAACAGTAACAAATAAAACTCAATGTCCAGTTTGGAGTCCGGTGTGAAAATCTGCAGCTGTGTATTCAAAATCAACACTTAAATACTGTACGACGAAACTGAATTTTAAGAAGTTGGGCCTCTGCAAGCAACAGACACAAAGACACTACTGGGGTTGCCCTTAAAGCCTAAACAAATCACACGCTAACGCCTTTACTTCAGAGAGTATCATGGTAAGATGCCTGACAACAGAAGCAGTTTTCCAGGGCTGTTGCTGCTAATCGGGACTGAAAAATATATTCTTTCCCATTCTTTTATAAGATACTACAGTTTTCAACAATGCAATTTAGCAAAAGTTTAGATGTAGTTTAGAAAAAAAGTTGTTTATGATTTAACTAAGTTGAAATCACACATTAAAGTGATTAAGACACACTAAATCTGAAGAGGGCGGAAGCGGCGCTGAACAACAAAAATGCGGAAAAAAATAAGACACAAATAAGAACTTTAGTCCACCAAATTATAAAAAAGAAAGAAAGACCAATAACATATTTGGTTTTAACAACGTGGAATTACTGCCACAAATTCCTTACCTGTTTCCTGAATCCAATATTATTAACTATGTATAGTTCCCCGTAAAATTTACAGTTGCATTGACGTTATAAGATGAATACAATAAACCGGCTTGTAGTACGGAAGCGGGGGAGAGCGCGCGAGCAATAACCAACATAGCCAAGCGCGAGCACCATTGGATTAACAGACGCGCGCACTCAGGACCACACCTACGCGTGCACATTATTAGCGGAACAGCAAGCAAGTTTAAAGAGGCGCCACCTGGCTGTAGCGTCGTTATAAATTATGGTTAATATTTTCAGAGATAAAGATTGACGCTAGGGTAAGAGAAGCAATAACAGCACGTTTACCTCGTTTCGACGTGCTTATAATGACGATCGATATACGCCACTACTGTGGGTTGATAAAAGTTTTATAGAGGCTGAGCCTGTGTCCTATTTACCTCGGAAAAACTCAGATATTTGAATACAGTTTACCGAGGAAAGCTCAAGTTGGCCAACTCATTGTAGAATTACCGAAGGTGATTTGATTAGCAGCACCTCTGTAGGTTTGGACTGTCCATAGATGAAGCAACACTTATCCTTTAACAAGGTAGAAGTGCGTTAATTTTAGAAAGGTGGGCGTTTTCTAGGACTGGCTGTTACTTTGGGCCACAGACCACTAATAACGTTGAATACTATAGACTGTAGTCTACAATAAGTAGTTTGCTGTTGACGGCCTTATATCGTATTAGCCTCATCTGCACATTTGAGCACAGTTTTGACACTAATTCTTTAGGTAAAGGATGTAAGACTGATTCTAAACGAGGCCAAATTCAAGGTTTGATGAATAGGCCCTCACAGTCAAGGTGTTATTCCCAAACAATCTAGAAATATGGGAATTTTGCTAAAGCAGATAAAAGGTGGACTTTTATAGGCCAGTACCCAGCCAAACTCATACTAAACGTCAACCAGCACCTAATCAATGCCAACACCTAAATTTGGTCTATGATTTTCTAATCCTAACACTTCTGATTTAGAACATTATCCTGTCATTCTTCACTAGTTAATACGATATCAAGGCTGGCAAAATGATATAAGAGAGTGACCCATTTCATAGCTTCTATGCATTCTAGTACTCATTGCTTCCAGTAACTGAATAACATTCAGTGGATTAAGATTAAATACAGTTATTTTGTGAGAATCTTGAACAAAAATGGCTTTGTTTTACTGTATTAACCCTCCCCCCGGTGGTTTTGCACAGAAGTGGGTGTGGGCTGAGTGATTCACATGCCCAAAAAATTGTCCTGACGTGTGTGTGTGGTGGGGTTGGGGGGTCTTGGTGTTGCAACTTGACCATCAACTGCTAGACACCCATTTTAATGCTATAATCCCCAGCACCCTTCCAAAGCTGTAATCTCCAGCCCTCCAGTTTTGAGGCTGCTGGTGGAGAAGGAAGAGCAGTTGGTTCAGTACTATCACCCTGATGGGACTATACAGTAGAGTGAGAAGAGAAAGTGTGAAACAACATTCTAGTGGTGGAACAGAATGGGTGTCTGCAACATCATCCTCTGCAAACACATTTTTTTCCTTTGGCCTTCCCCTCCCCCAGCATAGCAATATTACATCATTAGGCTGATGACAAGTGGTCGCTGAGGATGTGCCTGCTGTGGGCCCTATAGCGCCACATTTCTTTAGCTAACCCACACACCCCACCATGGCTATTATTCTGGATCCTGACCTACACCAGCCCAAAATAGCCAATAAACTACTAATTTCTGGGTTAGAAAATCTTTCTATGTGGCCCACCTAATCACAAAAGGGTTTGCATCCAGATCAAAAGAGGTCATTGTGTCCCTCTACTCATCACTCATCAGACCCATCATAGAGTACAATGCCCCATTTGGGATGTACCTTACAAGACACCTGCAACAGCTGGAAAGACCACAGAAGTACCTCACCAAGAGGATCACTGGCCTCAGGCAGATGCCCTATGCAGCTCGACTGAAGAAACTCCAGCTGTACTCAGTTGCATACCGCCTACTCAAAGGTGATCTCTGCCTGACATACAAGGCTATGTCCAACCCAGAATTGATGGACATGCTACTCAGTGCTAGAAGTCTAAATCTCAAAATGCACTCACTCGAGGCACTCCTTAAAATGGAGAACATCGATATCTGTGCAGTGATCGAGACCTGGTTCAAGGCTCCAGAGAGCACCCCTGCACTACCAGGCTATAACATACCACACTTTTCGACCATGTAACCTGGACCGAAACACCAAAGGCGGAGGTGTGTCCATATTCATTAAGGATATCCACACCTCTAGGCTAGTTGCTCAGCATAATGCATCCGAGGTTATCCAAGTACAACTAACTCTGGACAAAACTGCAATCCAAATTGTAGCTTGCTACAGATCCCCCACCATGCCCCAGGATTCCGGATAGTCATAGTACAGTCCATTCTTCCCTTCCTAGGGAGGGACAATTTTGTGTGTTCTATAGACCTACAGGATGCGTACTACCACATAAAGATGGATCAACGCTCCCGGAAGTTTCTCCGCTTTTGGCTGGGAGCCAATCACTACCAGTTCAGGGCATTGCCATTCGGCCTTTCAACAGCCCCCGAGTGTTCACCAAATGTATGGCAGTTGTGGTAGCCCATCTTCCACTACAAGGATTCCAGATGTTTCCCTATCTAGACGACTGTCTTCTTGCCACTCCGACCAGGAATCTCCTAGTCCACAGACTCTCTTACACTCAAGATCTTGCTCTCCTCTTGGGGATTACAAGCAACAAAGACAAATCTCAGATGTCTCCAACGAAGACACTGGCATTTATTGGAGCAGTTTTCAACACAACATCCTGTCAAGTTTCTCTCCCCTTTCACAGGCTTTTGAAAATAAGACACCAAATTCAAGACCTTCTTCCTCACATGTTTGTACCAGCACGTCTTGTACTGCAACTCTTGCGCTACATGGCAGCTGCCATTACTTTGGTACCTCTGGCGACACTGCACATGAGAATCCTACAGTTGCTCCTTTCCACACAATGGTCATTGTTAACCCACCCACTCAACCACATGATACACCTTGCAAACCGTTGCAAGGAGGAAATGCTATGGTGGATGGAGCCACAAAAGAATCTTTGGTGTCGACCATTCTGTCTTCCCCAACCCACGGCCACGGTGACCACGGACGCTTCACTATTAGGGTGGGGGGCATTTTCAGGGAAAGACTGTCCAAGGCACCTGGACCCCCTTCGAAGCCAACTTGCACATAAATGTTCTGGAACTGAGGGTAGTTCTCTTAGCGCTGCAAGCGTTCCATGCATCCCTGCCTTCAGGGACAATTGCAGTTCAGTCAGACAACATGTCAGTCGTCTGGTATATCAACAAGCAAGGTGGAAGCAGATCTTACCCCCTTTGTCAGGAAGCCATGATGATTTGGCACTGGGCAATAGCTTCCAATTGCTTTCTTATAGAAATACACATTCTCGGGAGTTCCAACCTTATTGCGGGCAGTCTGAGCAGGAACATCCTGTTGCCTCACAAATGGTCCCTCAACCCTGTAATAGCAGCTCGGATCTTCCAACATTGGAGCAAGCCTTGCTGCGACCTCTTTGCTTCCCCCCTGAATTACAAATGCAGGAGCTATTTTGCTTTGATTCCCCATCAGGAGAAACCACCGAGGGATGCTCTAACGCACAATTGGCCCCTGGATCTTCTGTATGCCTTTCCCCCCGTTTCCCCTCATTCCAAAATTTCTCCAGAAAGCTTAGAGGTTGAAAAGCAAAGTGATCTTCATTGCTCCCTACTGGCCACATCGTGTGGTTCCCATTTCACAGCCTGTGGATCCTGTATCATTCCCAAGATCTATTATCCCATCCTCAGGGATTGATTCACCCGAACCTGCACAGTCTCATGCTCACAGCTTGGTTTCTCCACTTCCAATGATTGCCAGGCTGCCTGACATCCCATCTCCTGTTCGTGAAATTCTTCTGGCCTCACACAAACCTTCCACTAGAAAGGTTTATTCTAGTAAATGGACTAGGTTTTCTATTTGTGCCAAAGACCAGATATTAGACCCTTTCTCTATGCCTGTTCAAAAGATTCTGCGATACCTGACTACTCTCCTGCATGCAGGAGCCTCAGCTTCAACAATCACTGTACATTTAGCAGCTATCGACAATTTTCATAATGGTCTTGAAAATTCTTCAGTTATGTCACACCACCTATGCAAGATTTTTCTGAAAGGAGTATTACATATTAAACCTCCGGTCAAGCCTCCCTTAGATCCCTGGGACTTGAGTGTCAAGAGTCCTTACTTGATCTTCCACACGGATAGGGTGTCCCATCGTACAGACCCTTCCTTCTTGCCCAGGGTCATTTCTGTTTTTTCCATTAACCAATCTATTGACCTGCCGGTTTTCTTCCCAAGGCATTCTAATAGAGGGGAGTACCTTTTTCACACCGTTGATGTGCACCGACAGCTTCATTGTTATTTGGACAGGACTACATCTTTCAGGAAAACACACCATTTGTTTGTGGCCTTTGCAGGACCCAGATTGGGTAAACCTGTTTCCAAAGTGACTTTATCCTCTTGGCTTAGAAACGTCATTACCTTTATCTGCCAACAGAATAAGCTACCCTTACCTTCTAGAATAAAGGCTCATTCTACCAGATGTATGGCTACCTTTGTAGCTTTTCATTCCAGAGCCTGTATGGATGATATATGCACAGCAGCTACATGGGCAATACCTCATACCTTCATATCTCATTACAAATTGGATTTGGCTTCCAGGGGACGAGCATCTTTTGGTTCTATGGTGCTCAGGAATATCCTAAAAGTCAAAAAGGCAGCTAGCACCCAGAATGAATGCTTCCAATATTCATTTATTCATTTGTTCTGACCCAAACAAACAGACCAGTTTCGGTACAAAGCCTTCTTCAGTGATAGCATCACACTCCATCAACTGACTTAATATAGCCATAAGATAAGTAAATAAGTAAGGACAATTACACATTTAAAGATATCATACCAAAAAATAAAAATGAACATAAAAATCAAAGTTTTTTATGTAAACATACTGAAAGCAGAAAAAATAATCATATCTTAATATTTACACTGTAAAAACAAGCTAGCCTGATTGAACAACTTATATGTATATATCATTTTATAAATGATCATTAAGACCTGGGTTAAATAACCCTTCTAGTCTAATAATCCAAGCCTTTTCTTTGCTGCTGAGCATATCATGCCATCCAAATTTATTAATATTGTCACCCCTGATGGCATCAATGAATTGAAACTGAAACTTTGCACTGGTATGCGACAATACATGTTTATATAAAGCACTAGATAGACGTTTGTTCCTAATGTCACTAAAATGTTCTGACATCCTGATTCTCAATGGTCTTGAAGTCTGCCCAATATAAAAGGCAGAACAGGAACAGGTGGCAAGATATATGACCCAATTGGTCCCACAATTGCCAAAACATCTAATCTCAAAAACTTTTGTTGTATTTCTGCTAGAAAATTCTTTAGATTTCCTCATATATACACAAAATGAACAATGGCCACAGGGAAAGAAACCCCTTAGTTGCTCACCAGAAAGTGTGAGTTGTATACCACACATATTCATCTGTCTTCCCTTTTTATGTAGGTTCAGATGTGATCCCAAAGTACGACCTCTCCTATATGAAAACTGGCACTCTGAGGCAAGAATATTAGCCAAAGCTGGATTAGCTAGTAGGATATTCCAATTACCTTTAATCACATTTTTAATAACATTAATATTCCTACTAAATGTGGTCACAAATCTAATGGGGACAACCCCTGTAATGTTTTTTTTTTTCTTTATAACTAAGCAACTCATTTCTATTAAATTGTTCCGCCCAATTATATGCTGACATGATATGACCTGATTTATAACCTCTGTCCTTAAATCTGTTCTTTAAGTCATGCTGATAATATTCATAATTTGCCTGATTGGAGCATATCCTTTTGATTCTCAAAAATTGAGACTTGGGAATATTTCCTATAATATGTTTTGGGTGTAGACTGTTGGCATCCAATAAGGTATTATATTGTGGGTATTTTCTGAAAATTTTTGTATCAAGTATATTATCACTATTTCTAGTGATAAAAACATCCAAGTATTGAATTTCACTGTATTGCATATTGAGAGTAAATTCAATACCCCACTTGTTGTCATTTAGGTATTGAACGAACTCCAATAGATATTCCTGATCAGACCTCCAAACGAGCCAGCAGTCATCAAGGTACCTACGCCAGTTGTCCAATTCCTCTATATAGATATTGTGGGCCCTATCATAGATAAGCTGTTATTTAGGAACCCCATAAATAGGTCGGCATATATTGGTGCAGATGATGCCCCCATTGCTATACCTTGGACTTGCCAATATCAATCCTGATGAAAATAAAAAACATTCTTGGTTAGTACCTGTTCCACCATACAAAGTATCAAAGTACTGAAACCCGGTGGATAAAGATTACCCTTGGCCAACCAATATTCAATGGCCTGTAACCCGGCCCAATGTGGAATGTTAGTATATAAAGATTTAACATCAAGGGTGCACATCCACCAGCCGGGCTCAAGTTGGGAATCTGCCACAATTTGTAGGAATTCAGTCATGTCTTTCAACCTTGATCTAACTAAACTCAAAAGAGGTTGTAGATGTAGAGTCAAAAATTCCAAAAGTGGTTCTGTTAATGAACCCTTGCCTGATACAATAGGTCTACCAGGTGGTTTAGTTAGGTTTTTATGAATTTTGGGCAATAAATAAAGAAAAGCACAGTCCGGGTCTGAACTGTCTGCAAACAACTAAAGTTAACTTTGAGTATGTGTCTACCTGTCTTGAGACAATATTCATTTTCCCCTGGAGAGCACTCTGCTTTGGCTTGTAAGCAGCCCCCCCCCCCCCGCACACACACACACACACACACACTCATTTTCCACTTTCTTTCTTATTCCCTTCTGTTAGCAGATCATATCCATAATCTGATCAATACTGTGTGTTTGTTAATTTAAACTGAGACCACAGTGGCCTACTGATACAAGGTTATCCTGTTTTTCCACCTAAAAATGGTTAAGAAATGACTTACAGTTTCAGAGCAGTCCTTGGTCAATTGTGATTGTTTATCAAACACTAACTTGTCTTTGCTTTGGCTCATTAACAGCAGTACAAGGAACTGCCTGCTCACACCCTTGTTCTCCCCTCCCCCTTCCCTGTTTATTACCTTAAGACAATCCAAAGTTAATAAATATTACCTGTGGTAGGCACCATTTTTTAAAACTACAATCACCCTTGTCACTATCATATGTTCATTCATCAATTAATTCTGTTACCTGATTGTTTCCAGCCCCCCTCATAAGAGCAACTAACAGGGTCTCTACCCGCTTCGCTCCCCACCCTGCCCCCTATTCCCTCCCGCCCCCAGAGGTCCCACCTTTATTACACTCACAAACCCCTCCCATCTTTCCAGTAGCCAACCACAGCGCTAACCCAACACTACCTCCTCCATCTTCCCACTACTATCACACCTCCTCAACTAACATGTACAAGCATACCTTACCTATGCTCACTGCATGCACTCTCCTTGCATATCTTACATCCTATCAAAGCTCTTTCATTCCCGCACTCAACCACTACCACTGTACTACTACTCACACCACCACTCATGTCTCACCCTCACTCAACTCCCCTCCCACCAACTCAAGAACCATCCCTATGCACCCCCCACATATTCTACCAACTATATTACTCAAACATAAAGCATCCCTGCAACTTAACATAGTAACCCTCCCACCATACCTATTACCCAAAGAGCACAATCATAAAGTTTCCCTTATAAACAAACACATTCAAAAACTGAGAAAACTAATAACCTCATGCATATCAAAACTAGCCCTAAGTGGAGATATCCACCCCAACCCTGGCCCTACCGTCTCCAACCCCAGTCCTCATAATCAGACTAGAAACCACAACTTCTCCCATATTACAGACAATAGAAAGCCAAAAGACTTCCTTCTACTAAGCCTAAGATAAGATAAGATATTAGAAGTATATCCAACAAAGTCCATAGGTTCATAGGTTCATACTAGGCTATCTGCCCGAGGGCATTTACAAGCCTAGCCCATCGTTTTGTGGCTTACGCCACCCCTTTAGTATGGGGAACTATACCCATTATTTTGCTGTGCCTCTGTCGAGCAGTGACACTGGGGTAATCCCTGGGGTATATCTGCGATCTCCCATCCATTGGTCAAGATTTCTCTTGAACAAGGCCAGCGAGGTGCTCTGCCTCACATGTACCGGGATTTTGTTCCACAGCATAGGGAGTCTTTGGGTGATGAATCTATCCCTCCAGCACGTCCTATTAATAGCCGTGTCGATGTTTAAGTCTCCCGCCCTTGTGGCTCTGATGGATCTAGATTTTTTGAGGTGAAGCATATTCATCAAATCTGGGTTTGACATGGCCTTGTATGTTAGGCAAAGGTCACCTCTGAGCAAGCTGGCGACTGAATAGAGCTGGAGTTCTTTCAGTCGGGCAGCATAGGACAGATTTTTGAGACCCTTTATCCTTTTGGTGAGGAACTTTTGTGGCCTCTCCAGCTGCTGCAAGTGTCGGGTCAGATACATTCGAATGGGGCATTGTACTCAATCATTGGTCTGATGAGTGATGAGTAAAGGGAGACTATGACCTCCCTTGATCTAGATGAGAATCCCTTCATGATAAGGTGGGCAATGTAGAAGGTCTTCCTAACTACTTTAGCTACATGGGTGTCGAATGACAGACTACTATCAACCTGGGTCCCCAGGTCCCTGATAACTTCTTCTGTGCTCAGTGGATTGTCACCTATTTGGTAGCTAGGGGTAACCTTGTTTTTCCCGAAGGGTATGACTATGCATTTTTTGGCATTTAACTTTAGGCCGTGGCTCTGGCACCAGTTATCCGTTTCTGTGAGACCCTTCTGAAGGATATCTGTGTCAGATGTGTTTTCTACTATGACCCACAGTTTGCAGTCATCTGCAAACTTTGTCAGCCATAACCCTCCTGTGTTTGCTTGTACTTCGGAAAAGTAGATGCCAAACAAGAGTGGGCCCAGGACTGAGCCCTGTGGGACACCACTTGTGACAGGCTTTGAGTCTGACATGGTGCCAGCAACTCTGACCCTGTGGGTTCTGTCACTCAGCCAGTTTGCAACCCATCTTGTGATGTATGGGTTAACATTTAAGCTGATGAGTTTTTCAATGATACCCGAGTGGGGTATTGTATCAAGGCCTTAGCCAGATCGAGGTAGGCTGTATGGACTGCCTTTCCTCATCAATGGCTTTGGTGACTGTTTCGAAAAAGTCAACCAAGTTTAAAAGGCATGATCTGCCTTTGACAAAGCCAAACTGGGTTGGATCCAAAGTCTGCAAATTCCCTATGTCTTTATTTATGAGGTCCATTATGATCCTCTCCATGGCTTTGCAGATAAGGCTTGTCAAGCTAATGGGCGGTAATTTCCAGGGTTGGTGGAGGCACTGCCTTTGTGAAGTGGGACCACAGTTGCAGTGCGCCAATCCCTGGGTACGTATCCAGAGGTAAGACTTTGATTAAACAGCTGTCCTAGCTGTGGGTTTAATTCCTCATTGAGTTCGTGGAGCACACAGCCGGGGACACCATCAGGTCCCATGGATGCTGTGTTTTTTGCTTTGGAGAGAGCAGTTCTCACTTGGGCGCTGGAGATGTTAGGGGGGCTGCAATCGTTTGGTATAGATATCTCTCCTTTTGGGGAGGGGCGGAGAAGTTTGCACTGAACCTGTCAGCCAGTATGTTGGCAATGTCTGTAGGATCAGTAATCTTCACATCATTTTGAACTAGTTCTGAGCATATCTGGGAGTTTCCTCCCAGGTTTCTAACATAGCTAAAGAAGGCCTTATGATTGTCTTTTGAGTCTTTAGCTATTTTTCTCTCGAAATTTGCTTTGGATGATTTTATGAGAGCTCTTAGTTTTTTACTTATAGTGATCAAGGGTGTCTTACCTTTTAAGGATTTTGCTCTATCTTGTAGTAGCTTCCTCCTTTTGTTGTAGAGTTTGTTTATGGCTGGGGTCCACCAGACTGGATGCTTGCCTTTGGTACAAAGAGTCTTTGTTTTGCTTGGGATTGCCTTATCCATGCAGTCCTGCAGGTGCTGGTAGAAGGCATTTGTAAGTGATTCAGCGGCTTGAGTACTGTTTTCCGCCGGCTCGGGGGCCTTAAAGGAGACCACACTAGTCTTTAGAAGTGTCAAGTCGGCTTTTGAGAAGTTCTTTACTGTGGTCTTTTTTATTTCAGGTGGGGGTGGGATGAGGACCTCCAGCGAGATTAGTTTGTGATCTGATCTCACCAGTGAGGGGTATACTTCCGGTGTTGAACATTGTGCTCCCATGTTCGTGATGATGAGATCAAGTATGTTATCTCCTCTTGTGGGAATGGTGACTAGTTGTTCCATGGCATTTGAGTTTATGAATTCCAGGAACTTTTGGGCTAGGGTGTTTGGGCTTGAGTAGTGTTCCCAGTCTTTATTAGGGTAATTGAAGTCACCTAGTATGATGGTGTTTGGTGATACATTTATCCCCTCTAGTGTTTTCAGGAAGGCCATGTGAGGTTCCTGAGTTTGTGAGGGTGGCCTGTAACATGCTACAATTTGCAGAGCAGTCTTGCCTATGGTTAATTGCACCTGGATGGTCTCCGATGCATCGTGTGTTGCCACCAGTCTTGAGGTGTGGGTGTCCTTGATGAATATGGATACCCCCTCCTTTCTTGGTATTGTCCGGATTTTGGGGCCGGAACGCATGATATGAGGTAAAACCTGATAGCGCTGGGGTGCTCTCAGGAGCCTTGAACCAGGTTTCTGTCACAGCACAGACATCGATGTTCTCCATACTGAGAAGGGCCTCGAGTGCGTGCATTTTGAGATTTAGACTTCTGGCATTGAGCAGCATTACCCTTAGTTTTTTCCTTTTTGTGTTCTAGGGTGGTAGGTTTAGAATTTGAGCCTTGCCTAAAAAGGCACTATGGGGTGGCAAGAGCCTTTGCCAATATCTGGAATCCCAGGGTGACAGGTGCAAGCTGTCCCTTGCGAGCAGCGTGGCTTGTCCAGCATGTCATCCCAGGCAGACAGACACTGGATCCCCTTTGAATGACACTAGTGTTTAAGCCAATTGTTAAAGCTGATCATCTTATCTCTGTATTGTGGCATCATTCTTGGTGAAGGTAGGATACTGCTCAAGGTCAGGGTCATACCTGCCTGGGCTACATAATCAGAGAGCTCCTCAATGTCTCTTTTCATGTAGTCCAAGGAGGCACGTCTCAGGTCGTTTACACCAGCGTGGACAATGACTGAGTCATATTTGTACCTGCTGTTGAGAGACCTGAGTGCTTGCGTTATGTGGCGGATTCTAGCGCCCGACAGGCAGCTTACTGTGACCTTCTCCTTACTCAGTCTGGTGAGCGGGACATCAGTGTGCCTGACTATGGAGTCACCAATGACGAGTGTGTCTGGCATTGTGTTTGGCCTTAAGGGCTGTGACTGTTTGACACTCTGACTGTGAGGTCTATGTGTTGCAGGTGTTGTGTTCTGAGGTGGTGGTTGTTTGGGTGTCTGCTTTGGTGGCCTCTGCTGTTTTGGTAGATTTTTGATCAGAGCCTCCGAGTATGTCTTTGTGTGTTTATGTGTATGATTTGAACTCCATGCCACCATAGACTTGTACTCCTCAGATATAGTCATCCTGACAGAAACCTGGCTAAAACCTCACATTACCAGTGAGCAAATACTCCCTACAGGTTATGGCATACTAAGAGTAGACCGGCTAAACAAGAAACGAGGCGGTGTAGCTATAATATTTAAACAGCATCTAAACATCCAGATCTTAAAATCATCAGCTCCACAAATAGGCAATGAAGAAATAATATATACCAACCTCAAAATAAACCAGAACAAAACCATCAACATAATTGGGTGCTACTTCCCACCTGGCCAAAACATCCCTCCACTAGAAAACCTCCTCAGCTGGTCTACCCACCATCTCCCCCAAGAAACTATCATTTTAGGTGATTTCATTATTGACTGGCAATCCTGTTCTGGCAACCATCCAACCCATCATGTAAACCTTCATGGCGTCACCCAACTAGTCCAGTCACCAACCAGGATAAATAAAAGCTCCAGCAAGCACACTACCCTGGATTGGATACTAGTCAGTAAGAGCCCCAAGTCATATATAACAGGCTGCTTATCAGACAGCCTCAGTGATCACTCCCCAACATTCCTACTGAAAACATACCTATACCAAGCTAAACCTGTCGTCTACCGTCAGATACCTAACAAAATAAACTTTAACCCACTCACATTCATCTCATCTTTCAAAGAATGTAACTGGCATCCTCTAAAGTACCTCAGTCTTGATGACGCAGTTGAATTTTTTAATACTACCTTCCTGAGCATCCTTAATTACCATGCCCCCATAAGACTTTCCAGAATCAAAGCACAAACCTCCCCATGGCTACAGAAAACCACTAAGTCAGAAATGAAAAACAGGGATAAAGCCTGGGAGCACTGGCGCAAAACCAAGACCCCCTCAACTAGACAGACATTCCTAGAACTACGCAATAGAGTCAAAAAGCTAATAAAACAGGACAAATTCCAATACTGCCAGTCTGCCCTAGACTCCTCCGAACACAAGCCCCAAACAATTCTGGTCCTCCATAAACTCCATCCTCCACCCAAGTAAAGTCAGTACCCCTCCTCCTAACATCCCTCACTCCTCAGAAAATATTGCTATGTCATTCAACACACACTTCACACAAACCATACTATCACTAGCTAAACAACACAACCCCCCTCCCCTCCAACCCACACCTTCAACTACTAATCTCCCTACTGCCTTCTCTTTTTCTCCTGTACCTACCTCCAACATAAAAAAACTCTTAACTAAACTTAAACCCACCAAATTAGCAGCAAACAACCTCCCAAGTGAATACCCACAAATCGCAGCTGATGCTGTGGCCTACCAAGTATCCATCTTGATTAACCAATCTCTGTCAGAAAGTTATGTTCCCACACTATGGAAAGTATCACATATAATTCCCCTCCACAAAGGCGGACCCTCCACAGAACTAACCAGTTACCGCCCCATAGCTATTCTCTCCACTCTCCAAAATACTAGAGAGATGCATACACTCTCAGGTCTCAGACTACCTCCTTACTAACAACCTCCTTTCCAATACTCAGCATGGTTTCCGACCAAACCATAGCACCACCACTGCCTTACTCTCCTTTACTAACATTATCCTTCAGCATAAAAACAATGGCTATCTCTCCTCTGCTACTTTCCTAGACCTATCTAAAGCATTTGACATGGTCCCACACAAACAGCTTATCTCTGTCCTCAATAACCTATCCTTCTCACAATCAGTCACCAACTGGTTTCAGAGTTACCTGTCTGACCGCCAACAATCCGTTGTATGGCAGAATGACATATCTCCCCAACTACCTGTCTCCATAGAGGTTCCCCAAGGATCCATCCTTGGACCCCTACTCTTCTCTGTTTTCACAAATAATCTAGCCTCTGCCACCACACATGGCACACTCATACAATACGCAGATGACTTGACCATCATCTGCTCAGCCCAGTCCCTACCCAAACTGCAAAAAGTCACACAGGAAGCCTTTTCCTCTGTTGAAACTTGGTTATCTGATGCCCAATTAATACTCAACCCAAACAAAACTAAACTACTCATCTTCCAACCCACCAAACATACTCAAAACAACTCTCACTTTAACATCACAGCAAAAGACAACACCACTATATACCCAACTGAACACACCAAATTGCTAGGAGTGGAAATAGACAATAAACTAAAATTTGATATTCACATATCCATGACCATAAAAAAGTCCACAAAAAAACTAGGAGTGTTATACAGAAATAAGCATCTTCTCACCAAAGCAGCAAAGATTTCAATAGCAAATTCCCACCTTATCTCCACCCTACTTTATGCCTCTCCAATATATATCAACCTAAGGCAATGCGATCTAAACAAGCTAGAGACCTGCTACAACAAAACTGCCAAATTTGCCACAGGGGCATCCTACCGTAGTCACCACTGTCTCTCACTTGCTGAACTGGGCTGGCTTGAACTCCCTCACCTCCTTCAATGGTATCAACTCTCACTCGCCCACAAACTAGTAAACCATCCACTAAATGTCCCATCCCTCCAGAATCTGCTCCAACCCTATCTCACCACCAGACCACTAAGATCCAGCAACAAAAATCACTTGCAGATCACTAAAGCCAATAACTGTGCTGGTGAAGCACTATTCTCTTGCACCATAGCCAAATTATGGAACTCCCTCCCACCCACAATTACCTCCGTACCATCATGCACCCACTTCAAAACTTTACTAAAAGTGCACCTAAAAACATGCTGGCTATGCCCTTGCAACTCCCACTCTAATATCATCCACCCCATCCAACCACTACCTTTCTTTCAACTCCACTAACTACCTTGATTATAGCAAGCTCAGATGCTCATAAGCCTAGTACTTATACAGCAGGAACTTCTTATTTTAACATTTGTTAATGTCTGTTATGTACTTCACAGATAAAGATTCTAGTTGTCTACTGATGTACTATGTTCATCATCTGTAAATATATTGCAAGTAATTGCTATGTAAATTGTTAATCCCTATGTAATCCAATGTAACTACTGTCTGTTTATTTTAACTGTGGAGCATTTTTCCCCGGACCTCCGCTGAAAATGGACCTACGTCCAGTCGGACACTCCCGGTCAACAAATATAAATAAATAAATAAATAATTTGTCTATGTGGATCTGTCACTGTATGCTGTTTCTGAGTATTTTTATCAATAATTCCCTCTTCAACAGCTAAGTCCAAAAATTAATCTATCTCCTGTTTAAACCTATTGGTGGGGTCTAAGGGCATAGGCATATAATGTTTACTATTCCGCAACTGTGTTTGTGCCTCTGAAACATATTGTTCCATATCCATCACCACCACAGCATCCCCCTTATCTGCTGTGGTAATGACAATATTGGGATTATCCCTCAAATCTTTTACTGCCCGGAATTCTGACTCAGATAGATTGTTACCCATTATGAATGATTCCTCTTGTTTGAAGTGTAGGTCCCTGATGACTTTATCTTGAAAAATGGTTACATGTTTCTCCATAGGTGGCTGGAAAGTGGATTTTTGAAAACGAAAATCAGTAGATCTTTGAGTATTATCTTGATCCCCAAACAATAATTTCAAGTTAAGAAGATGACAAAATGACAACACATCTTGTACAAAATTATATCCATTAACAAAAAAACTGGTACAAAAGATAACCCTTTATCAAGTACCTTTATTTGTGTTTCAGTCAATGACACAGAGGATATATTATGTACATTTTGGTAAACATTTACTTCTGTATCAGTACATCCAGTAGTGTTTCCAAATTCTTGACTGTACCTGTGCCTATGCTTTCTAACCCCCCCATGTCGCTTAACCCTAAAGGGTGATCCATACTTTTTGTTTTTTTGTGCACTGGGGACTCTTGAATAAGTACATGTTCAGGTTCAGTGGTTGAGGATTCCTCCCCTGATGTACTGCTGAAATCTGTCTTAGACTTTTTCAGTATAGACCTTGGTCTCTTTTTCCTAAATCTAGTTTGTCCCAAATCCCCCTCCCTGAACCTCACATATTTCTTAGTTCAAAACGGTTTCCCCTCCGCATAATCCGCCACATCCCTTTGAAATTTGTGTATTTTCTTATTTTTTAATGCTTGCTCCAAAGAAAGTAATTCTTTGGAGAGCTTAGATAGACGTGTTATATACTGTTTGTCCCTCACAGGGTTTAATGTTTTCACATAGTGTTTTGATATCTGCAACATTCGTATCAATAATTCTTTCAAAAAAAGAGGTTAACATCTCAACAAACGCCATTGTTGCTGTATGTTGGGCTTTCCCCCATTCCTCATTCAATTGTTCATCTGGGTTGTTTACAAATGGTTGAGTTTTAATTCAAAGTCCTCTTGGTGTTATATTTTTGCCTTGTAGGCCTTAAACAACCTTAAATGCCAAACATTGCTTCTGAGTTGAGTCATGCTTTTAGTCAACTTAAAAAAACAATCCCTACAGGAATCCCCTGGATCTTTCACTATATCATCATGTATACAAATGCCTTCCTCACTAATGCCAAAAATTTGAACATCATCCTTATCTGAGGATAACCCTGTAGGATAGTTATCAAACCCATTTGTAGTCTGTTGTTTATAAATCTGTACAAAAACGTTTATATAAAGTGTTTATATTGACTGACTAAACTGGATAGTGCAAACAACAATGTCCATACACCAATATTATAACTGTAATAGGAGGGAACAAACCACCCACTATACCAGACAGTATGTAAAGACTTACCAATAGTCAGATATACCATGAATCCCAATAACATATAGCCAAATGGATTTTAAATATATGCCACCTATAGTTTATCCAAAATTCTCACTAAACTGATGGTCTGTAAAAGTTATGTACACGTGCCCCCAGTCATTGCTCTAACAATTAAACTCCAATAAAACCAGTTTATAAGCAGGTACACTGTAATGACCACATGCAATAGGCGCCAAAACATCGCTACGGTGGATCATCACAAAAAATATATAATTTAGTGCTTTTCCTATGAGCCATGTACTTCAAACATCATAATTATCTGCAATGGACATCAACCGTCACTCATTAAATATGAAAAGCACAATACCTGACAATAAACGCCTTCCCATCGTCAGTTTACTTTATCAAACATGAATAGCTGCTTAATCCATATTCGACCTCCAAGGGCCCAATGAATTCAAATTAACAATTCGAGCACCAGTGCATAACAAACAAACCATAGATTACCCCCAAAAAAGGCTGTATGTGCATATATTATATGTATAAACACAAATGAAAGTCTAATAAACCCAATAAGTGTTACTAAAAAACACCTAATTAGTCCATTTGGCAAATTACTATCTGTGTAACGAATGTTTACTCCCTCTATTCCATAACTGAGTCATATAAACACTTAATAAGCATAAATGTACATTCAAAGAGAAAATGAAAAAGTTATGACATGTATATAAAAAACCTAACATTTGAAGCGGCCAACATGAAACCACATATTATTTATGTATATCAATCACATCGTTCTAATATCAGTTGGTCATTATCATCAAACCCAAGGAAAAACATGAAAACGTAGTTTATGACAAACCTAATTTGTTTAACTAAAAGTCAAAAAAGTCCAGAGACCGATTTCAAAACTGAAAGACACTTTGAAGTCCCTGTTTAGTATTCACAAGAAAATACAGTCCCAAATCATAACAGCAGAATAAGTCCCCCTTATCTTTTTTGGATTCCTCAGGAATATCCTTCCTTAGGGTCACCCAGGACTCAAGTAGCTGGGGACTCGGTCCTAACAGTAAGTAATGAATAAAGATTTACAACATCAGATAAAGAAGTTATGTCTTCCCATAACGTTCCATCTGTGTTGTAGATCTTTATTGATTCCTTACTTCCCACCCTCCTTCCCCCTGCCTGGACTCCTGGTGCACTTTAGGTACTGCTGGTTAGGGTATTTGCTTAGACAGAGTCTCCTACTTTTTTCCTATTACTACTACTTCTATCTAGCGTCAGCAAACTTGATCTGGAGTATCTAGGAGGGGGGCATTGTGGGTAGGTTCTTAGCTGAGAGTTTTAGTCTTGGGTGAGCTGGGAAACGGCCGTATTGGTTCTGAGGATGGAACTGAGGTCCTAAAAGTAAGGAATGAATAAAGATCTACAAAATAGATGGAACGTTATGGTAAGACATAAATTCTTTATAACAAGAAGGCAATTTTCCTTAGTTGCAAGTTATCCAGGCCTTTCACCATGGGAGGGTGAGAGAGGCTGGACAGAAGCAAATTAAAGTTAATATAATGTTGTGATCTTGGGCTGTTGTGGTAGATGTAGAAGTGTACTGATGAAATTATATGCAGAATTAAGATAAGAATCTCGTTTGCTTTTTCAGGGATGGATATCTAAATTAATGTCCTTTGTGCTACAGACAGTTTTTTAAGCAAATAGGTTTGAAAAATAAGTCAAAATGATAGAAGACATGAAAAATGGAAGTTTTCTTTTATTTGCCAAATCATTGGCTATTTTTTCCATTAGCAAATGCTTTCAATTAGAGACAAGAAGTTTACAGGCAAGCAATTAATCAGGAGTCTACACAATGTGTTCTGAGGAAAATTTACAAAGATTTTCATGCATCTGCAAAGTTGCTAGCATTTTTTTTTCATTGCCAGCTACTTTTACTTGGAGATAAGATGTCTACAGTTGCAGTCAGTTAATAATTAGACATCTGAATAATCTGCTTCCTACAGCTGTCTTAGCACAGTGTAATTAACATTTACATTGGCAAACAGTTAAATGAAAAATAAATGAAGCTTGAAAATATGGGAAGTGAATAAGATAAATTCCCACAAGAGGGGAAAACATACTGGGCCTGATCATCACTAACATGGGGACTCTATGCTCCAGACCAGAAGTGTATCCCTCACTGGTAAGATCAGACCATAAACTAATCTCACTGGATATTCACATCCCGACCCCACCCCCTACCCAGAAAACCACAGTGAAAAACTTCTCTAAAGCAAATTTCACACTCCTCAAAACTGAGGTGGAATCCTTCAAAGCCCCCGGGCCTGTGGAAAATATGGCCCAGACCGCAGAATCCTTTATAAACGCATTCTATGAACACCTTCAGGAATGCATGGATCATGCAATCCCAAATAAAACCAAGACCCAATCCTCCAAAGGCAGATGTCCTGTCTGGTGGATCCCAGCCATAAACAAACTATGCAATAGAAGGAGGAAGCTACTACATGATAGAGCAAAATCCCAAAAAGGGAAGGCATCTCTGATCAGTATTAGCAAAAAACTACGGGCGCTCATAAAATCGTCTAAGGCCAGCTTCGAGAGAAAAATTGCACAGGACACTAAGGATAATCACAAGACTTTCTTTAGTTATGTTAGGAACCTGGGTGGGAATTCCCAGATATCCTCAGAATTAGTCCAAAATGACAAAAAATACACCAAACCCACAGACATTGCCAACATCCTAGCTGACAGGTTCAGCACAAACTTCTCCCCCCCCACCAAAAGGGCAAATATCTATCCCAGCAGAGTGCTGCCCCCCCTGACATCTCAGATGCTTAGGTAAGAGCCGCCCTCTCTAAAGCAAAAAACACAGCATCAATGGGACCAGACAGTGTCCCGGGCTGCGTCCTACATGAACTCCAAGAAGAGCTAAACCCAAACATTAAACTACTGTTCAATCTCAGCCTTACTACAGGATATGTACCCAAAGAGTGGCGTACAGCAACAGTGGTCCCTCTCCACAAAGGTGGTGCCTCAACGGATCCTGGAAACTATAGCCCCATAAGCCTGACTAGCTTGGTCTGCAAAGCTATGGAAAGGATCATCATGGACCTCATAAATAAAGATATTGGGGACCTACAGACACTGGATCCTACCCAGTTCGGCTTTGTTAAGGGTAGATCCTGCCTCTTAAACCTGGTCGATTTCTTTCAAACAGTCACCAAGGCCATTGACGAGGGGAAGGTGGTCCACACAGCCTACCTGGACCTCGCAAAAGCCTTTGATACAATACCCCACTCGGGCATTATAGATAAGCTCACCAGGTTAAATATAAACCCCTATGTCACTAGATGGGTTGCAAACTGGCTCAAGGACAGAACCCACATGGTTAGAATTGTTGGAACCATGTCAGACTCCAAACCAGTTACAAGTGGCGTCCCACAAGGCTCAGTCCTGGGACCTCTCTTGTTCGGTATATATTTCTCGGAGGTACAGGCCAACACAGAAGGACTGCGGCTGACCAAGTTCACAGATGACTGCAAACTGGGTGCCATAGTCGACACAAGCATCCTCCAAAAGGGCCTCATAGAAACAGACAACTGGTGCCAGAGCCATGGCCTCAAGCTAAACGCCAAAAAGTGTATAGTCATCCCCTTTGGCAAAAACAAAGTGCCCACAAATTACCACATGGGTGGTAATCCATTAAGTACAGAAGAAGTAATTAGGGACCTGGGGACCCAAGTTGATAGCAATCTCTCATTTGACAACCACGTGGCCAAAGTGGTTAGAAAAACATTTTATATAGCCCACCTAATCATGAAGGGATTCACATCTAGATCAGGGGAGGTCATCGTGCCTCTTTACTCATCCCTCATCAGGCCCATAATTGAGTACAATGCCCTTTTTGGGATGTACCATACCAGACACCTGCAGCAACTGGAAAGATCCCAAAAGTACCTCACCAAGAGGATCAAAGGGCTCAGACAGATGCCATATTCTGCCCGGTTAAAGAAACTCCAGCTCTACTGAGTGGCATACCGCCTGCTCAGAGGCGATCTGTGCCTGACGTATAAAGCCATGTCCAACCCGGAATTAATGGACATGCTGCACCTCAGAAAATCCAAATCCCATCGAGCTGCGAGCTTGAGAGACTTGAACCTCTGCACTGAAATAAATAGGACATGCTGGAGGGACAGATTCATAACCCAGAGGCTCCCTTCACTCTGGAATAAAATCCCAGTCCAGGTTAGGCAGAGTCCCTCATTGACTCTCTTCAGGAGGAATCTTGATGAGTGGATGGGAGATCGTAGGTTTATCTCGGGTATCACTTCTGTGTCACTGTTAGACAGAGGCACAGTATACTAACCTCGAAAAAGGGCATAGCAAAATTAATTTAAAATGGGTGGCGAAAGACAAACACACTCTGGCTAGGCTTATAAATGCCCTAGGGCAGATAGCCTAGTATGAACCTATGAACCATAAATAAGTAGTTACCTCTCCAGCAGCCTTAATAGTTTAATACAATTTCACAGTTTTGTTTATTTATGTAAATGTAACCAGTGCACATTTTAGGGCTAAAACCGATGTTTACTGAAAGCATGCAAACTATTTTCCTAGCTAAGAAGAGAATATAAATAAGAAAAGAAAAGCCAGCAATCAGTGTAAGTAGGAACACAGACTTTAACACACACTTTAGAATAGGTAACCTTAATTTTACAATAGGTAATGCCGATGTGTGCAGTCATCATTTTGGGGTAACTGCTCCTTACTATAGGGGTAAACCTCATTTTTTTTAATAAGACTTCTGCCTGCTAGACATTAATGTATACATTATGTATAATTGGTGAGCTTAAGAGAAATTTTAGAGAAATTATCAGCTTTCAGTAAGGAATACATTTATGACCAGGGACTGGAACTTGGTTTGCAGTAGTGGCTATGTATCAGGGGAGGGTAGATTTCTGAACATATATATGAGGATATGGATGATGTGAGTTCAATAGTAGGAACTCAAAACAGAATTTAGATATTCTCCATGAAACAATAACTGGGCTGGGCTGGGCTGCATATAAATTATATTTCACAAGAGCATGTGTATTTAACTGAAAGCTTTTGTACTCCTCCAGTAACTATTTCGGATAATTTGCCATTATAAACTACGATCAGGGTGCATTCATGAACATGGCTTGATAACCTTTTTGCATTCTTGCATTTAGTAAGGGCCCTGACATGGGGCTGGCTCAGAGGCCGTACCGAATGCTGATGAGGCATCTGAGATAGATGCATGTTCTTATTAGCCATGTGCTCTGCCCTCCCAGAACTGCCTGTAAGAGGGCATGTACATACCAAATGAATAAAGAAATCACTTGACCTTGTAGATCAGCAGCTGGCCCTACCATGTTGCAGTAGTGAACTTGGCCAAAGGTTGTGTTCATCTACTGAACACAAAAGCAGTACAGGGATTAGGGGTGGGGGAGCCAATAGATACCAGGGATTCCTGTAAACTCGAGTGCCATAACAGCACTTACATCAGTACAGAGGTTGGGGGCATGGGAAAAACACTAGCCACTAGGGAAACTACAGTTGTGCCAAAATAGCACTTACAGCAGTATAGGGATCAGGGGATGGGGAAACACTAACCACCAGAGAGTACTGTAAATTCTTATATCTTAAAAGCACTTCAACTAGTACAGGGATTGGGGTGGGTGGAATCTCTAGATAGGGGACATCAGACAAGTCAGAGAGAGGCAGGGGGAGTGTAATGTGTTTTGTGTATGTATGTATGTGTTTCCGTGTGTACTTGTGAGTTTGAGACAGTGACTGAGGGAGGTGTTGGTGCCTACATGAGCAGAAGTTAAACTACCGCAACGTACAGATTAACAATGATTTGCACATTGCAGTAATAACTACAATTCAGAGCTATGCAGAGTGACCAGTGAAGATGCCCCTCAGTGTGGCTTACTTGTTTCTGAATCTCAAAATACCATGATGTGGGAGCAGGCCCTCTTTAGTGGGCGCATATGTCTCATGCTTGGCCTTTGCATGAATACCCAGGAAAATTCTAAGATGATGAATTAAAACTGAAACACTAGTGCTTATCTACTTACATATTAAAAGGACAGGAATTTAAAAAAAAATGGCTGGTGGAAGCAATTTAAGAGTTATTAGAAAATACAGAAATTTCTTCAGAAGGGTTAACTAGTGAGTGGGAAAAATAAAAACTGAGTTAAAAAATGGGGTAGAAAAAGATATGTAAGTAATAGGAATAATTAAGATGGATTGACAAAGGTTAAAAATATTGCAACCAGAATGCCCAATGAAAAATAAAAGAGTATTTGGATAATCTTCATGAGTTTAGAAAAATTGTTGTTAAGCAACTATTTTTTGATAAGATCTCCAGAGCAGAAAAACTTTTAGCACAGTAACTTAGGCAACAGAAAGCAGAAAGGGTTGTTGCAAAATTAGGAAGTATATGGCAAGCTAAATAACCAGAGATCCTACGGATATATTGGAAATATTTCAGAAATTTTATGAAAATTTGTATAAGGCTACAAACATGAACATTTTATCAAAATGTAAATTAAAGGTCATGCTGTTAAACACTAGGAGCCTAAACATGAAACTGCACTCATTGCAAGCATTCTTATCCCTGGAAGATGCTGACATTTGTGCAGTCACAGGAATCTGGTTCAAAGCTGCCGAAAGCACCCCAGCCATACCAGGTTACTCATCCTATCATGCATTCAGACCCCAAACCATGGGCAGCAAAGCAAAAGGAAGTGGAGTTGCAATATATATAAAAAACATACACACCTCCAGGCTGGTCCAAAAGTATGATGCACAGGAAACACTCCAGGTACAGTTAACAATCGACAAGACCCCTATTCAAATCATAGCTAGCTATAGGCCTCCAACTTTGACTCAAGATGCCCGCTCCACCTATCTGGGCCTCTTCAAATCTATCAAGATTCAACCCTTTACTCTGGTCCTGGGTGACTTTAATTGTCCAACCATAGACTGGAAGAAATACTCACGCCAAAACACAAATGCTCAGAGATTCCTTGGTTTCATCAATGCAAATGCCTTAGACCAGTTGGTTGACGCCCCACAAGAGGTGAAAATATCTTGGACTTGGTATTAGCCAACATGAGTAACCACTGCAGCATCCCTACAGTGTCATCATCCCTGTTAAGATCCGACCACAAAGCAGTCACTTTCGAAGTCACCATCTCCCCAGACCCCCCCCCCCTTCCCCCAGCTAGGATCAAACAAAAAAAACAACTTCTCAAAGCTGATTACAGTTTCCTGAGGGAAGGTATAAACAGCTTCACAGCCCCCTCCCCCTCCACAGGAACTGGTACATATATCCAAACCTACACCAATGTACTACATGAGCATTTATATAGCTGCATGGAATCAGGAATACCCGACAAGATGTAAACATCCTCCTCAAGGAAGAGTAAACCTGTCTGGTGGACATCTGCAATAAATAAACTCTATAACAAAATGAAAAAAAATTGCTGTCCAGGACCAAGAAGGAGCAGGTACCTAATTGAAAGCAATTTCGCCTTAGCCTGAACAAGCAAATAAGAGCACTAGTGAAATATTCCAAAGCAAACTTTGAGTCTAAATTGGCCACATCTGCTAAAGACAATCATAAGGCCTTCTTCACATGTCTGCAGTCTTAAGGGAAGCACCCATATCTGCTCAGAACTGGTGGTCAAGGACACCACATACACAAATGATGTAGATATAACCAATCTGCTGGCAGACAGGTTCAGTGAAAACTTCACCCCTCTGTCCCCCATCAGTAAAACAGGACATCCCCAGTACCTGCACCCCTCCCTTATCTTTAGAGAGCAAGTAATCACTGCCCTCTTACATGGCAAAAAATACAGCCTCCATGGGACCTGGCAACATCCCAGACTGCATCCTACATGAACTCAGGCAGGAAATTGCAGCACCATTAGGCACCCTATTAAACTAAAGCCTGAGTGCTGGCTTCATCTCAGCCAAGTGGAGGACAGCCACTGTCATCTCTTTGCACAAAGTTGGACCATCCACCAATCCAGGAAATTGTAGACTCATCAGCTTAACTATCCTGATTTGCAAGGCCATGGAGCAGATTATCATGGACCTCATTAAGAAAGACATTGGCAACCTCCAGACACTCGATCCCACACAGTTTAGTTTCATCAAGGGAAGGTCAAGCCTGTTAAATTTGCTCAACGTCTTTGAGACAGTCACCAAGGCCATGGATGAGGGGAAGACAGTGCACACCACCTACCTTGATCTGCCCAAAGTCTTCAATACTATTCTCCACTCAGGTATAATAGATATATGAATTGATACTTACTTGAGAGACTTTGTTACAAGATAGGTAGCAAACTGGCTCACTGATAGAACCCAACTAGTCAAAATAAGGGAAGCCACCTCAAGCAGTAGACCTGTAATGAGCTGTGTACCCCAGGGATTGGCCTTGGGGCCTCTGTTGTTTGGGGTATACTTTTCTGAGGTGCAGGCCAAAACCAATGGGTTATGACTGACCACGTTTGTAGATGACTGCAAGCTGGGTGCTGTCATTGGTTCCCCTAGTGATGTGGACAGCCTCCAAGAGGGTCTCACCCAAACAAATGACTGGTGCCAGAAACATCGGCCTCAAAATGAATGCCAAAAAATGCATCATCATCCCCTTTGGGGAGAGTGATGTTCCCACAAATTTTCACACTGATAATAAAGTCCTAAGCATGCAATCAGTCGTGAGGGACTTGGGCACCCAGGTTGATAGCAAACTGACTTTTGACCACTATATTGCCTCTGTTGTACGGAAGGGTCTACATGGCCCACCTCATTAGTAAGGGTATTTCATCCAGGGTCAAGGTGGTCATAATATCCCTGTATTCTTCCGTTATGAGACACATTATTGAGTACAGTGCCCCTTTCGGCATGTACCTCATAAAGCACATGCAGCAGCTAGAGAGACCACAGAGGTTCCTCACCAGGAGAATCCAGGGCCTTTAACATCTGCCCCACAGAGATAGGCTAAAGTCCCTGTCCCTCTACTCAGTCTCCTACAGACACCTCAGAGGTGACCTCTGTCTGCCATACAAAGCAATCTCAGACTCCAATTTGATGGGACTGCTGCATATCTGCAAATCAAGCTCCACTCGACTAACCCGCACACTCGACCTCAGCCTGGTCTGTGATATCAGTAGGACTTGTTGGCGGGACAGATTTGTGTTCCAGAGACTCCCCCTTTTGTGGAATAGACTCCTTCTCCATGTTAATCACAGTACCTCATTAAACACCAGAAAAGCCAAAAAAACACAAACTGGATAAAAAAGTTAGGAAATCACTCCACTGGTCACCCACAAGTAAAAAATAAAGTCCGTTTTATTAAGCGCTTTTCATCTCTCCTTATAGGGAGACTTCTTCAGATAACTGACATATACAAATGCAAAGTTTAAATAAAAAAGTCATCACTCATGTGACACTTAACACACATCTCCATTTAAAGACACCCTTCCCTATAACATCCACATATTATTAACTATAACATTTATTTCAATATTTTACAAGTAATGCCTTAAATATACTTTTACTGAAATATTTAGCCTAAAATTCATAATCAACATTATTTATTTCATGTATATTTTTATTTTTACCGTCTTCATTCTGATGAAAATTAAAATATTAAAATAATTTATCCTGACCCATTCTGTCCACATGACAGCACCTTACAACCAGAGGGTATGGACTCACTTACACCTTTCATGAGTCTACCTCTCTAGATTTTTCATTTTAAGAATACACAGGACAGAATACACTTCCTTCAATCCAGGAAAATGGCAGGCATCTGCACGAAGCTGCCACCTCAATTCAAGTTTCTCCAACATTAATGAATCGGGACCACCTCTTCATTTGAATTCACATGGTCAGTAGCCCTAAATTTGAATGTATGATCTGGAAATGCTTCAACATGTCTAGCTAGCACACTTTCTTTTTTCGTTTTAGAAATATAATATAAATGCTCATATACTCCTTCCATTTGTGGTCTGTTTTTCCAATATAGAAAGCCGGACAGTGTTGGCACTGAGCCATGTAAACTGCTGCTCTACTCTGACAGTTGAACTTATGTTTGGTCACATATTTCTGTTCCCTCAACGTGAAGCATTGGCCAACCTGCATGTGTTTGCAAAAGTTGCACATATTACATTTACCCATACCTGTTCGTGTACTTACACCTTTTGCCTTGTATTGTAATATATTTTTCAGGTTTTGCTCTCGTTGGAACACTATTCTTGGTGATTCACAGAATTTATGCCTGAAAACATTGTCATTCAAAAGTAATGACCAATTTTTGTTAATATGGGAGTATAAAGCTGGAGTATTGACACTATATCTAGTAATCAGGGCTGTAATACTGTATTCTCTTGTCCTTGGTACCATACTCATGTCCCCCACATTGTTACCTCCTATTGTGCCCTTAATGCTCAAAATTGGTTTGTAAAAACCACCAGCCCTCTTATCCTGGACTTCTCTAATCAATTCATTGATTAGTTGCTCTGGATAACATCTTATCCTAAACATGTTCCTCAGGTTATTGCATTCCAACACAAATTCATCATCACTGGTCACCATCCGGGCTGCTCTTACTAATTGCCCCTTGACTACTGAAAGTTTTTGATGTAATGGATGGCAACTAGTAAAGTGAAGGAATGTGTTGGAATATGTTTCCTTCTGGAAAATTTGTGCACAATAACTGTTGGTAATGATGTCTTTCCTGAGGTTTACATCCAAATAGGCTATTGATTCAGTGCTGAAAGTAAATGTGAATGTAAAAAACTGGATTGTATTGTTAAAAATAAGTAACCATATCTATAGCTTGTTTTTCGTCCCCATTATAAATCATAAAAATTTCATCCAAGTACCTATTGTAATGGATAATCCGGTTGGCAATCTCCTTATTGTTTCTCACAAAATGCCACTTCAAATATGCCATTACTAAGGTCGCTAGGCTGGCACCACATGGTGAACCCATGGCTACCACAACTTTCTGCAAGTAATACTTGTTGCTGAAAGTTATAAAATTCTGTGTTAGCATTATGTCTATGAGTTCACATACTAGAGAAACTTCATCCTCAGGTGCTCCTTTACTGCGCATTATATAGCTTACCCATTCTACTCCTTCTACATGAGGAATGGAAGAATATAGAACTTTTATGTCAACTGTAATAAAATTATAAATGGGGTTAAACTCTATTGCATTCATTTTTGAGAGAAAGGTCCAGGAGTCTACAAATTTGACTCTCCTGGGTCACATATCTCTTCAACTTTTGATCTATGACCTTTGCCAGGGAGTACGTGATACTGTGCCTTGTGTCCACCAATGGTCTCATGGGGGGATTTATTATACTTTTATGGACCTTTGGTATTCCAAAAAATATTGGGATTCTTGGGGCTGGCATTACTAAACATTTGAAGAGATCTATATTAATCCTAGCCTCAATGAATAGATCATTTAACCAAGATTTAATTCTTGAATAAGCTCTAGTAACCTCTGATCTAGAGACTTCCTCACAAGTTTCACTGTTCAACACATTTTCCATCCTTTTGATGTAATTCTCAGTAAACATAATTGCCAACCTGCCCCCCTTATTGGGTTGCATTACACATATCGCTCCCTGTCTTAGCCCTTCTAACAACAATTTTTCATTCTTACTAGTATTTTGGACAAATATATTCTGCCTGTTGCCTTGTTCTATTATGCTTCGTAAGTCCAACTCACAAATTTGTTCGAAAAGATGCAAAATAGGGTGTAAAGGTGGATAAAATGTACTAGCCAATTTATACTCATTCATGACATTATTGTCTTGACCAAATAACACCCTAAAGTTTAGTTTTCTTACGAAAAGTTTCAGGTCTATAAGTGTATTTGCAATGTCCATTTTGCATGAAGGAACAAAACTCTGCCCCTTGGCTAAAAAATCCACCAAGCTCTGTTCAATGTTCATCGTTGTATAATTATATATTTTAAAGTCACGGTCAGAGTTATATAAGATCTCACAGGTGTGTTCAGATTGCTCCTCTCCATAAATTATCTGCGCTTGTCCTGCCTGTTCCTCTTGTTCATGTTGGTATTGTTGTTCTAACATTGTGGTCCGGCCCCCCTTCCATTCTGGGGTACTGGATAAGGGCGGTGGTTCAGTGCTCTGTTCTGAAAATTTCCTTCCTCCATTGTTTCATTTGCCTCATTATTCTGTATTGTTCTACTGTTTGCTAAATGTGCACTTCTCCTTGGTTCTGGTGTATTATGTGTATGGTTAGATTCATCATTACTTTGTACATGTTTGCCTGTCATATGTGCAAGTTCAACAGTCCCATTCCTATTTTGCAAGGAATTAGTTTGAGAAGAAGGTGGTTTAGGGTACGCTGTGCCTGTAGAGTAAGCTTGCCTGTCCCTCTGCAGCTTCTTAACTTTCATAGCCTTAAGTTTGACCATATACTGGTCTATGCTTTAATATGTCCTCTCATATTCAAACCTGTATCACTTAGAAGCTGCATCAGCCTTTATTAAAGTATCCAATTCTGTAGCCTCCTTGACTAGCACTTCAGCATTCTTTTTATAATGGTTGCAAATCAAGTCCAATAACTCTAAACCATGTTTGTTGAATAACTTTAACAGGTCTTTATGAAAATCAGACCCCTCTATCAGACTCGTGGGGTATTGCCAACTCCTCAGCCCTTTAGGTGCAATACCTTCGCTGATACACTCTTTAAAGTAATTTATTTCTAACTGTAGTTTTTTGTACTTTACTAACCGGTTTTCAAATTGCTGCAATAATGAAGAAATATCGGCTACCCCTCCACCCGATTGCTCTTGTTGGTCCTCGCTCTCATTGCTAAACCCCAGTGAAGTAGATAACCAATGTTCCACATTAGGAGCTCCAATAAGCCCTGAGGGTGTTCTGCCGATATTTATTAGTCCACTGTTGGTCCTCGCTTCGTTGGTAGGGCTTGTACTGTGCCATGGTTGATTCAAGTTGTTGTTCATTGCTGCTGCTGAATAGGAAGGTCGGGCGGCTTCAGAGGAACTCATTCCATGCAGTTTCCTGTGTAACCTGCATTTCCGCCCTCGGAGATGCTGATGCTGAAACCAGATTATGATTTGTTGTCCCTCCATTCTGAGTTCTGTTTGATGCATCTAACCTCTTAGAGAGGTCATCCACTCTCTGGGACAGTGCTTCTATAAGTAAAGTCAGGTCTCCTATGCTGTCATTTCGCAAATTTAATGAAGGTGTAACCTAGGAGATTTCCATGGCTACTGCACACACGTAAACACCAGAAAAGCCAAAAAAGCACAAACTGGATAAAAAAGCTAGGAAATCACTCCACTGGTCACCCACAAGTAAAAAATAAAGTCCATTTTATTAAGCGCTTTTCGTCTCTCCTTATAGGGAGACTTCTTCAGATAACAGACATGTACAAATGTAAAGTTTAAATAAAAAAGTCATCACTCATGTGACACTTAACACGCACCTCCATTTAAAGACACCCTTCCCTATAACATCCACACATTATTAACTATAACATTTATTTCAATATTTTACAAGTAATGCCTTAAATATACTCTTACTAAAATATTTAGCCTAAAATTCATAATTAACATTATTTATTTCATGTATATTTTTATTTTTAATGTCTTCATTCTGATGAAAATTAAAATATTAAAATAATTTATCCTGACCCATTCTGTCCACATGACAGCATCTTACAACCAGAGGGTATGGACTCACTTACACCTTTCATGAGTCTACCTCTCTAGATTTTTCATTTTAAGAATACACAGGGTAAAATACACTTCATTCAGTCCTGGAAAATGGCAGGCGTCTGTACGAAGCTGCCACCTCAGTTCAAGTTTCTCCAACATTAATGAATTGGGACCACCTCTTCCATTTAAATTCACACAGTCAATAGCCCTAAATTTGAATGTATGATCTGGAAATGCTTCAACATGTCCAGCTAGGGCAATTTCTTTTTTCGTTTTGGAAATATAATATAAATGCTCATATGCACTTTCCCTTAATTTGCGGTCTGTTTTTCCAATATAGAAAGCCAGACAGTGTTGGCACTTAGCCATGTAAACTACTGCTCCACTCTGACAGTTGAACTTATGTTTGGTCACATATTTCTGTTCCCTCAATGTGAAGCATTGGCCAACCTGCATGTGTTTGTAAAAGTTACACATATTACATTTACCCATACCTGTTCGTGTACTTACACCTTTTGCCTTGTATTGTAATATATTTTTCAGGTTTTGCCCTCGTTGGAACAATATTCTTGGTGCTTCACAGAATTTATGTCTGAGAACATTGTCATTCAAAATTAATGACCAATTTTTGTTAATAAGGGAGTATAAAGCTGGAGCATTGACACTATATCTAGTAATCAGGGCTGTAGTACTGTATTCTCTTGTCCTTGGTACCATACTCATGTCCCCCACATTGTTACCTCCTATCATACCCTTAATGCTCAAAATTGGTTTGTAAAAACCACCGGCCCTCTTATCCTGGACTTCTCTAATCAATTCATTGATTAGTTGCTCTGGATAACATCTTACCCTAAACATGTTCCTCAGGTTATTGCATTCCAACACAAATTCATCATCACTGGTCACCATCTGGGCAGCTCTTACTAATTGCCCTTTGACTACTGAACATTTTTGATGTAATGGATGGCAACTAGTAAAGTGAAGGAATGTGTTGGAATATGTTTCCTTCCGGAAAAAAAAAATATGTGACCAAACATAAGTTCAACTGTCAGAGTAGAGCAGTAGTTTGCATGGCTCAGTGCCAACACTGTCTGGCTTTCTATATTGGAAAAACAGACTGCAAATTAAGGGAAAGAGTATATGAGCATTTATATTATATTTCCAAAACGAAAAAAGAAAGTGCCCTAGCTAGACATGTTGAAGCATTTCTAGATCATAAATTCAAATTTAGGGCTATTGACTGTGTGAATTCAAATGGAAGAGGTGGTCCCGATTCATTAATGTTGGAGAAACTTGAATTGAAGTGGTAGCTTTATGCAGACGCCTGCCATTTTCCAGGATTGAATGAAGTGTATTCTGTCCTGTGTATTCTTAAATTGAAAATTCTAGAGAGGGAGACTCATGAAAGGTGTAAGTGAGTCCATACCCTCTGGTTGTAAGGTGCTGTCATGTGGACAGAATGGGTCAGGATAAATTATTTTAATATTTTAATTTTCATCGGAATGAAGACATTAAAAATAAAAATATACATGAAATAAATAATTTTGATTATGAATTTTAGGCTAAATATTTTAGTAAGGGTATATTTAAGGCATTACTTGTAAAATATTGAAATAAATGTTATAGTTAATATGTGAATGTTATAGGGAAGGGTGTCTTTAAATGGAGATGTGTGTTAAGTGTCACATGAGTGATGACTTTTTTTATTTAAACTTTGCATTTGTACATGTCTGTTATCTGAAGAAGTCTCCCTATAAGGAGAGACGAAAAGCGTTTAATAAAACAGACTTTATTTTTTACTTGTGGGTGACCAGTGGAGTGATTTTCTAGCTTTTTTATCCAGAGTACCTCATTAACCCTTTTTAAGTGCAACCTGGATAACCGGATGGGGAACAGAAAATACGCCCCTTGGATTCCAACTGTTTCCCTGCTGGACAGTGGCATAGGGTGCTGACTTGTTGGAACATGGGCTAAATTCTTGGCTAGGCTTGTAAGTGCCTCAGGCCCAATAGCCTAGTAACTATGATCCTATGAAGGCAGATGGATGTGGAAACCATGAAAAATGGAAATATTCATGGAAGACTTAATTATGCCAAGGTTAGAGAAATATGAGGCTAAGCTAAGAAGAAATGAGATAAAGTATAAACAGTCAGGGAGGTCTGTAGGAACTGATGGTATTCCTGAGGAAGTTTGGATTTGGGAGGGAAGAAAGTGGTAAAGATCAGGAAGGTTTTGTTTAACAGTATTCTAGAAGGATGGAAAGTACCAGAATCTTTAAGAAATGGGTGGTGGTTGTATTGCCCAAAGAGAGCAAAGATCCAACAGACCCAGTTTCATACAGACTTATTTTAATTTTAAACCATGCTTATATCTGTACTACCTAAGAGAATGACAAAGACATTGCCAAAACTGATAGATGTGGATCAGTGTGTGTTTTTATGGAGGGTAGGCAAGCATTTGATACCATTAACATAACAATAATGTTTCAGAGGGAAGCAAAATTTAAGAGAACACCACTATTGTTGGTGGGTCTTAACGGGGAGAAAGCATTCAGTAGAGTCAGATGGGATTTTTTGAGTAGAATGGTGGAAGCATTTGCATTCCTTGATAGAATGACAGTGTTAATTAGGAGGCAATATGAAGGGTCGGGGCAAGCATAAAGATGGGTAGGCTCCTTTCTGACAATCTGTGTGTGAACAGAGGACCCAGACAAAGGTGACATCTTTCTCCTTTGTTGTTTGCTTTATATTTAGAACTACTGTCAGAGAAAATAAGGGACTTGCAAATTCAAGGATATATCTGGTATGGCAATAAAAAAAAGTTAGCTTTTTTAAAGGTGATTTTTTTTTTTTGTAATTGATGGATCCAAAAATATGGAATTTTGGGACATTTGCATGTCTTTTTTGGATATAAAATTAATAAAGATTAAAAAAAGGCTATGTCAGTAAGATACATACCTACAGAATAATTGATTTAGCAGCACCTATATTTGTGGGCTTATGAAACAATGAATTATTTAGCTATATGGATTAAGAAGTATTCTGTTATGGCAGTTTAGGATTTGTGAGGGGAGATTAAACAAAACGATAATGCAAAAGCAGAGAAACTGGTAGCTTTTGATTATGGACATGGTAAGATACAAGAAGTGAAAATCTTTTAGTCCCTTTTATTTTTTATACAGGTCAGGCATATTTTTATCAATCAAAGTAGAAGTTGAGGATGGTAATTAATAAAGAGTTGAAGAAATTTATTTGAAAGGTAAAGAGTTAATTGGGATAAGTTGACTCTTCCCATAGAACAAGGTGGTTTAAGATTACCTAATTTGAAGGAATACTAGACCTATGTAGTTAAGGCTCATATACATAACACTAACAGGAGGTTATATATCACAATGAAAGTGAGTGATGATGATGATGTGGGTGAATTATAAAAACTAAGTCAACACTGGAATGGAGAAAAGATATTATACCTATAGGGATGACTGCAAGTAAGGGTAAAGAAAATAAGCAAGAGGGAGCTGGAATTTACTGGAGAAAGTTAACAAGCAAACCATTGTATTGGGAACAAATAACTAGGGAGGGAAAGTTAGAATGGGATGAGGTTAAGCAGAAGTTTGGATTGATAGAAGAAAATAGGGAAAAAGCTAAATGAAAGATCAGCTCCAGTAGAGTTTTAGTTGAGTCTAGAACAGAAGCAGTTGTTAAAAAAAGGGTAATTAGTCTGGCATATAAAATATTTCATGATAACTATAAAAATCAATCAAATGAGGTTAGAAAAGATTGGAAAGAAAGACTAGAAAGGCAATTTACCAAGAAACAGTAGAAATACATTTTTATGGCTCCAAGTATGCAACAAAGTCTAGAAGGTTTAGAATGTTTGCTTTGAAGTGTGTACATATATATTTCTCTACCCCAAACAGGCTTCAGGGATTTTTTTTTCTGAGGTAAATAGCAAATACCTGCAGATATGATGTAAAAAAGAGAGGTAACTGGGAACATGTGCTCTGGGAAGGTATAGTTGGTAGATTTTAAAAATTCCTTACAGAGTGTTTTGTCAGAAATATTAGGGGAGCAAATAATTGTAATTAAGAAAACAATTCTTTTGAGCTGGGACATAGGCTCTGAATTGCCTGTACATAGTGAGACTTTACTAAGTCTAATGTTCCTGGCTGCCAAAAAAAACTATTGCTAGAAGATGTAAATCAAAATCTAAATAAACTGTATCTGAAGTACCGAATATTGTAAAGGAGATAAAAGAACTTAAGGAAGGTGGGTTTATTAGAGAAAGGAAAGAGCAAATTACATAGAATGTATTACTGTTTTTGGCTGAGATTTATAAAGATATTTATATATATTAAAAAAAGACTACCCCACATTGCGATACTGAATAAAAAAATCAGTCTTTCATGAACCATTTCGAGGTTTGTTATATATAATTTATTGTATTTGTAAATGATCAAACTTTTAGAAATACTGCTTCCCTTTCCATCTCGTGTGTTACCCTCTGGCGTTATGCTTCTTACATTGCTATGTAGGAGGCTGATGTGTGAGAGTTTCATACTTATAATGCTGTGCATCTGTTATGCCGTACCTCGTTTGTTATGCTTGTAATATTCTAGTCTACTTCTAGCCATCTAACTATTCACTTCTGTAATAACTGTCCACATTGTACTGTAATTTAAATATAACTCTGCCCATGTCATAGTTGAGAAGAATCCTTGGACCAGTTTACCTACCTAGCTATGTGGTGATTGTACAGTCTTACATGCTCTACTGTTCCCAGAATGATTGTGTCTGTTTTTTACTTACCTCTGTTGGTTCCTGTTTTGTTCTGTTTATTGAACCTCTTTAACACTTCTGGAGTTTTTTTCCCAATTCCTCACTTTAAATGAGTACTAGCCAGTAGGACGAACCCAACCCAATCAAAAAGCATAAAAAAATAAATAATAGACTGACAGCACTGAAGAGAAGTGACCCATCAGTTGAATTAGTCAGTTGCTAGGGGGTGCAGATGCGATTTCAAATGCAGTGTGTATCAAGAAATAGCATTTATTTTGTAAAACACATTGCTGAGTTACATTTTTTAGTTCATGTACACTCACAGTACATGTAATCTGATGTGCAAAATACATTTTTTGCTAGCCTCCCATGGTTCTCCCCTTAACCGTAGTAAGAATGTTTGCAGTCAGATTAGGTACGCCTAAAATATTTTTTGTTGGTGGTAAGCTAGAAAATGGGGAGTCAGTATATAGGAGACACAAAAAATGAAGAAGGATTATGCTGGAGGAGGTGGTAGAGGAAGGGTACTATGTTTTGTTGGGGTATATGCTCCCATTTTTTTCAAATTGTTTTTGTATATGAGAGGGACGTTGGAGAAACAAGTTGGGTTTAGAAGAGAGGATTATGGAGGAGGAAGGGGAAGAACAGACAGAACAATACCCATCTCAGTCTGGAGGGGCTCAAATGTTTCCACTGCCTGAGGGTCGTGTAGTGGAAAACCCCAATGACGTAGGGGAGGAGGCTTCCTGTGGCTTGGTGGTCAGAGCTGGCTGGGGCAGTGAGTCTTGCACCTTATGAAGAAGGTCCTGCCAGGGTCAAAGTTGACTCTCCACTGCTCTCTCTATCACAGCCTTGACCAGGTACCCTAACTCTTGCAGTTTATGACTTCCCAGGCTGCTTCATGTCAGAGAGCCTATAGAACTGAAACCACTGCCCTGACCCTAACCATGAGAGCATGACCCTGGGTGGGCAGAGGGTGATGTTGAACGTTTCCTGACCTGGGAGGAACATGATTGGGCTGCTTCTGGGATCTGTGGACCTATGGAAAAAAGAACATAAAAGGGAGAACTTGTTTGTACTGGGCTGAACTGAGGTGGGCTACCAGCCACAATGCTAAGGTAAGATACCAGACAAATAGAGGCTTCAGAGCTTCCAAAAAAACATAAAGTTGTCTGATTTTTTTGCTTATTTATACTATTTACAATACTTTGTATTGCCTGCCACTTACTTTTTTACTGTATTTATTTACTGTGTACTAAACTACACTGTTGTACTGCAACTAACTGCTTTACTGTGCCTGTTAAATTTAATTTTATTGCTGTTTTCACTGTTTACAAAGCTTTTTTGTTAGTTTCACTATTTAAGTATTTACTGGTATTTTTCACTGTTTTTAAGCTGTCTCTTCTGGTTTTTCCACCAAGCAGTGTTTAAATAACTGATCTGTTAACTCTTTAAAACATTCTTTAGAGCCTCCTTGCTGCTTTCCTGCTGTTTTAAACATTTTTTTAGTGCCCCACTGCTATTTTTCTGCTGTTTTAAACACTCTCTAGTGTTTTCCACTGAAACTAGGGTAGCTAGAAAGATGTAGCATACTCCAGATACAGGCTTGTTGCTTTTAGATGTGTTTTTAGTGGTTTGTTTGTTCTGAGCACGTTTTGCAGGCCATCTTGGATTGGAAGGGGTCTATCTGCAATTCTGTGAGAAAATTCTGCTCATTGGGACCTATCTGGTAAAGGGAGGCTGGTCTACAGCTTGGAATAAGCATTCACATTGGTCCGTTTGAATCTTTTTCAAGTTTTTTTTCAAGTTCTTAGCTTCTGGTATTTAGGCCATGCATTTGAGTAAGTTCTACTTGTTTGTGCATCACCCAGCACCACGGAACTGCTGTGCAGTTGTGCGCTAAAGCTGGACAGTTAAATTCAACAAATTTTCCACAGAATCCAGGCAGAAATATCCATTCACTGAGCTCCTCTGTGATCGATTCTGAATAGCCACCACTAGCGACAACAGTCTTCAACCTAGCATTATGGACAGTTGGACTACCCTTGTTTCTCCTGCAATTGCCTAATGTACACAGACAACCCTCTACTAATAACACACTCTAGTACAGGGTGCAAGAGATGTATTTACACCAAGAATCTGGAATCCATGCTCTCTCTCACTCAAAACAGTAATGCTGTGAAGGTTGTCAACTCACCCACCACTACATATGCTCATAGTACCATTACTCATACACATACCACTACTCATACACATGGTACGCATCAAATACATAAATCCACATACGCAGATGTTCTCACAAAAAAGTTACTGAAACACCAGAGACCTCCAACAGACAAGACTGCTACAATGAACACAGTCCCCACAGCACCCATGACACATAACACCAGTGTCTCACCCACCAAGCCAGTAAGGCTAACACTCAAAAAACTAATTTTCTTATCATTGGAGACTCAATAGTGAGACACACAGATGCCCCACTCACCAGGTTAGACAAGGAGAAAGACATGGTCAGTTGCCTGTCTGGTGCCAGGATTCGTCAGATCATGCATGCACTCAAGTATCGCAGCAACAAGTACTGTTATGACTCTGTCATAGTTCATGTTGGTGCAAATAACCTGGGGTGTACCTTACTAGACTATATGAAGTGAGACATGGTTGAGCTCTGTGAGTATGTGCCCCAGGCAAGTATGTCATTTGCCTTGAGCAGCATACTACCCTCACCTAGAATGATGCCATAGTATAAACAAAAAATGGTTGATTTCAATAATTGGCTCAGTTTTTGGTGTCATTCAAAGGGGATCCAGTTCCTGTCAGCCTGGGAAGCCATGGTTGAGAAACCTTATTGCTTCGCCAGAGACGGGTTGCATCTGTTACCTCTAGGCTATCAGCTGCTGGCAAAGTGTGAAATTAAGCAATCAGAGCAAAATAAGGGTCATGCTACTAAATCCTAGAAGCTTAAACCAAAAACTGCACTTCCTGGAAGCGCTTCTATCACTAGAAGATGTAGATGTCTGTGCAGTCACAGAAACCTGGTTCAAGGCCTCAGAGAGTACCCCGGCCTTGCAAGACTACAATGCTTTCCACACCTTTAGACTGCAAAATGAATGTGTGAAAAATAAAGAAAGTGGTGTTTCAATTTATATTTCAGATAAATTCATCTCCCATCTAGTTAGACTGGACAACTCCATGGAGTTACTCCAGTTCTAGGATAGGGTACATAAGACCCCCATTCAAGTCATAGCCAGTTATAGAGCCCTCTCCATGTGTCATGACAATCCAAATTTTACCGAACACACTGGTTATGGGGGATTTCAATTATCCCACCACCAACTGGGAAACCTGCACTAGCACTAGCCCTAAATCGCTAGTGCAAAAGTTCCTTGACTTTGCTAATTCAAATGCCCTGGAACAAATTGTCCATACTCCGACAAGGAGAACAAACATTATGGATCAGGTCTTCACCAACATGTGAAACAGATGCACTGCTACAACTGTCGGACCCTCATTAGTTAAAACTGACCACCAATCAGTCACCTTCGAGCTGGCACTAACACCAGAACTCACAAAGGGTGAAATCAGACTAAAAAATTCACCAAGGCAAACTATACCTCCCAGGTGAAGGTATAAATGCATTCCAAGCCCCACCTCAAGCTGGAAGTGGTAACTACACCGAAGGTTACACTAAAGCCCTGTACAGTCACATGCATAAATGTATAAACTTGGCTGTACCAGAAAGAATCAAAGCCAGACCCCCAAGTAAAGACAAGCTGCTATGGTAGACATCCAGCATCAAGAAACTTTACAACAGGCACAAAAAGTTGCTGTCCAAGAAAACAAAGGCAACAGTGGAAAAGCACCTTCCTCAGCCTCAACAGGTAAATAAAACAACTTATCAAATCCTCCAAGGGCTCCTTTGAGAGAAACTAAGCAAGAACAGCCAAGGATAACCATAAGGCCTTTTATAGCTACTAATGTAACCTAGAGGGTAGGACCCAAGCATGTGCAGAACTAGTAGCCAACAGTATTGCACACACTGATCCCACAGAGACCCCACAGAGATAGCAAACTTGCTAGTGGATATGTTTGGTGAAAATTTCATTCTTTCATCCCCTCCCAACTTACAACAAACCTTCCTCCCAAAGCCTACATATCTGAAGAGCAAGTGCTCAAAGTCTTATCCAAGGCAAAAAACACAGCCTCTATGGGACCAGACAACATCCCAGGCTGTCTTCTAAACAGACTAAAACATAACTAGCATCACCACTAAGTGCCCTTTTCAGTCATTGCCTAACCACAGGCTTTGTTCCTGTGGAATGGAGAACAGCAACACTTATTCCCCTCCACAATAGACACAGGAAATTACAGACATATAAACCTGACCAGCTTCATCTGTAAGTCCATGGAATGTATCATTATGGGTCTCATAAATAAAGACATAGGTGACTTTCAAACCCTAGGTCCTACCTAATTCAGCTTTTTGAAGGAAAGATCCTACCTGTTAAATCTGGTGGATTCCTTTGAAAATATGACGAAGGCCATTGACGAGGGCAAATCTGTGCACGCAGCATACCTCTGCCTGGCAAAGCCTTTCAACATAATCCCACATTCAGGCATTACCAATAAACTTAGCAAACTGAATGTAAACCCCTTCATAGTAAAATGGGTTGCCAACTATCTGACGGACTGGACACATACTATCAAAGTGGATGACTCCACATCAACCAGCAGACCTGTTACCAGTGGGGTGCCACACGGGTCAGTGCTGGGCCCCTTCCTGTTTGGTTTGTACTTCTCAGAAGTCCAGGCCAAAACTAAGGGGCTGTGGCTGACCACGTTTGCAGATGACTGCAAGCTAGGTGCAATCACTGAATCCCCAAATGATGTCAGTATACTCCAGGAGGGTCTCACACAGACCATTGACTGGTGTATTAGTCACTGTCTCAAACTGAATGCAAAGAAATGCATCATCATTCCCTTTGGCACAAACAATGTCCCTTCACACTATCAAGTCGACAACAATACCCTAAGTATCCATGAAGTGGTAAGGAACCTGGAATCACAAGCTGACTGCGACTTTAACTTCGACCACCATGTGTCTACTGTAGTAAGGAAAGCTTTTTACATAGCACACTTGATTAATAAAGGCATCGCTTCAAGAGCAAATGAAGTTATAACCCCTCTATGCTCGGCACTTATCTGGCATAATTGAGTATAACTTCCCATTTATCATGTGCCATACTAACACCTGCAACAATTAGAGAGATCTCAGAGGTTTCTAACAAAGAAGATCAAGGAGCTCCAGCATGTGCCTTACACAGACTGACTAAAGTCCCTGTCATTATACTCCATATCATATAGACTTATGCCTGGCCTACAGAGCAATCCAAGACCCAAACCTAATAAACTTGCTGCATATCCTTTAATCAAATGGGACTAGGT